>NC_068915.1:2727272-3030303 GCF_023091745.1 Budorcas taxicolor | reverse complement strand
TTGTGTGGCATTAGATATTGATCTAATTTCATTCTTTTGCACGTAGCTGTCCATTTTCCCAGCACCACTTACTGAAGAGGCTGTCTTTGCCCCATTGTATATTCTTGCCTCCTTTGCCAAAAGTAAGGTACCCATACAGGAGTGCATTTATCTCTGGGTTCTCTATCATGTTCCATTGGTCTATATATCCGTTTTTATGCCAGTACCATACTGTCTTGATGACTATAGCTTTGTAGTATAGTCTGAAGTCAGGAAGGTTGATTCCTCCAGCTCCATTCTTCTTTCTCAAGACGGCTTTTGCTATTTGGGTTTTTTTGTGTTTCCATATGAATTGTGAAATTTTTTGTTCTAGTTCTGTGAAAAAAAATCATTGGTAATTTGATAGGGATTGCATGGAATCTGTTAATTGCATTTGGTAGTATAGTCATTTTCACAATACTGATTTCCCCCCTTCTAGGAACATGGAATATTTCTCCATCTGTTTATGTTATCTTTGAATTCTTTCATCAGTCTCATACTTTTCTGTATACAGGTCTTTTGTTTCCTTAGGTAGGTTTATTCTTAGATATTTTATTGTTCTTGTTGCAATGGAGAATGGCATTAATTCTTTGATTTCTCTTTCTGATTTTTCACTGTTGGTATATAGAAATGCAAGTGATTTCTGTGTATTGACCTTGTATTCCATGACTTTGCTGAATTCGCTGATTAGCTCTAGTAATTTTCTGATAGTTTTGTTTGTTTGTTTGTTTTTGGTGGGGGTGGGGGTTCTATGTATAGTATCTTGTCATCTGTAAACAGTGAGAGTTTTACTTCCTATTTTCCGATCTAGATTCCTTTTATTTCTTTCTTTTTTTTTTTTCTTTAACTGCTGTAGCTAGGACTTCCAAAACAATGTTGAATAATAGTGGTGAGAGTGGACACCTTAGTCTTGTTCCTGATCTTAGAGGAAAAGCTTTTAGTATTTCACCATTGAGAATAGTGTTTGCTGTAGTCTTTTCATATATGGTCTTTACTATGTTGAGGTAGGTTCTCTCTATGCCCATTTTTTGAGGCTTTTTTTTTTATATATGATAAATGGATGCTGGATTTTGTCAAAGGCTTTTCCTGCATCTATTGAGATGAATATATGATTTTTATTTTTCAGTTTGTTGTGGTGTATCACTTTGATTTATTTGCATATGTCAAAGAATCCTTATATTCCTGGCATAAACCTGACTTGATCATGGTGTATGAGCTTTTTAATGTGTTGTTGGATTCTTTTTGCTAGAATTTTATTGAGGATTTTGCATCTATGTTCATCAGTGATATTGGCTTGTAATTTTCTTCTTTTGTGTTGTCTTTTCCTGGTGTTGGTATCACGGTGATTGTGACCTCATAGAATGTGTTTGAAAATGTTCCTTTCTCTTCAATTTTTTGGAAGAGTTTCATGAAAATAGGCATTAGCCCTTCTCTGAATGTTTGATAGAATTACCCTCTTAAGCCATTTGGCCCTGGACTTTTGTTTTTGAGAAGACTTTTGATCACTGTTTCAATTTCAGTGTTTGCAATTGGGTAGTTCATAATTTCTATTTCTTCCTGGTTCAGTCTTGGGAGACTGATCTTTTCTAAGTATCTGTCCATTTCCTCAATGTTGTCCATTTTATTACCATATAGTTGTTCACAACATTCTCTTAAGATCATTTGTATTTCTGTGTTATCTGTTGTAACCTCTCCTTTTTCGTTTCTAATTTTATTGATTTGATTTTTCTCCCCTTTTTTTTTTTTTTGATGAGTCTGGCTAGTGGTTTGTCAGTTTTGTTTATCTTCTCAAAGGACCAACTTTTAGTTTTAATAATCTTTTTAGGTTAATAATCTTTTCTTTCATTTCTTTTTCAGTTATTTCTGCTCTGATTTTTATGATCTCCTTCCTTCTGCTGACTTTGAGGTTTTTTGGTCTTCTTTTCCCAGCTGCTTTAGATGTAGAGTGAGGCTGTCTATTCAATGCTTTTCTTGCTTCTTGAGGTATGACTGTATTGCTGTAAACCTCCCTCTTAGAGCTGCTTTTGCTAGGTCTGATAGGTTTTGTCATCATGTTGTTTTCATTGTCATTTGTTTTTAGGAATCTTTTTATTTCTTTTTTTTAAAATTTTATTTCTTCAGTAACCTCTGTTATTTAGTAATGTTTTGTTTAATCTCCATGAGTTTGTGCCTTTTGCTATATATATATTTTTTTTCCTGTAGTTGATTTCTAGTCTCATAGCACTGTGGTCAGAGGAGATACTTGATACAATTTCAATTTTCTTAAATTTACTGTGGCTTGATTTGTGGCCTAAGATGTGGTCTATCCTGGAAAATGTTCCATGTGCACTTGAGAAGAAAGTGTATTCTTCTGCATTTGAATGGAAAGTCCTGAAGATATCAATTAGGTCCATCTGGTCTAATGTTTCCTTTAAGGTTTGTGTTTCCTTACTGATTCTGTTTTGATAATCTGTCCATTGATGACAGTGGGGTGTTAAGGTCACCTGGTATTATTGTGTTGCTTTCGATTTCTCCTCTTATGCCTGTTAGTGTTTGCCTTATGTATTGAGGTGCTTCTATGTTGGTTGCATAGACATTTACAGTTGTTATGTCTTCTTGGATTGATCTCTTGATCATTATGTAGTGTCCTTCTTTGTCTCTTATGATATTCTTTATTTTAAAGTCTATTTTGTCTAAAATAAAGATTGCCACTCCAGCTTTCTTTTGGTTTCCATTCACATGGAATATCTTTTCCATCCTTTTGCTTTCAGTCTGTATATGTCTCTAGGTCTGAAGTGGGTCTCCTAGAGGCAGCATATATATGGGTTTTGGTTTTGTATCCATTAAGTCAGTCTGCATTTTTGATTAGTGCATGTAATCCATTTACATTTAAGGTAATTATTGATACACATGTTCCTACTGGCATCTTCTTGATTTTGGGGGTTTGTTTTTGTAGGTCTTTCCTTTCTCTTGTGTTTACTGGCTATGTGAATCCCTTTAGTATTTGTTGCAAGGCTGGTTTGGTGGTGCTGAATTCTCTTAACTTCCACTTGTCCATGAAACTTTTGATTTCTCCACCAATTTTGAATGAGATCTTTGCCAGATATAGTATTGGGGTAGTAGATTTTTCTGTCTCAATACTTTAAATATATCCTGCCATTCCCTTTTGGCCTGTAGAGTTTCTGCTGAAAGATCTGCTGTGAATCATATGGATTTTCCCTTGCATGTTACTTGTTGCTTTTCCCTTGCTGCTTTTAATACTCTTTCTTTGTGCTTAATCTCTATTAGTTTGATTAATATGTATCTCAATGTGTTTCTCCTTGGGTTTAACCTGTAGGGGACTCTCTGCACTTCTTGAACTTGATTGACTATTTCCTTTCCCATGTTGGGGAAGTTTTCAACTATAATTTCTTCAAAAATGTTCTTAGTGCCTTTCTTTTTGTCTTCTTCCTCTGGGACCCCTATAACTCGAATGTTGGTGTGTTTAATATTGTCCCAAAGGTCTCTGAGGCTTTCCTCAATTTTTCTCATTCCTTTCCTTTTATTCTTCTCTTCAGCAGTTATTTCCACCATTCTATCCTCCAACTCACTTATCCATTCCTCTGCTTCAGTTATTCTGTCATTGGTTCCTGCTAGGGTATCTTTAATTTCAGTAATTGTATTAGTCATCTGTGTTTGCTTATTCTTTATTTTTTCTATTTCCTTGGTGATTGTATTAACTGTGCTAAATGCTTCTTGCATTTTTTCCATTCTTTTTCAAGTCTTTGGAGCATCTTTACTATCATTATTCTGAATTTTTTTTCTGGGAGATTATTTATTTCCTCTTCATTTATTTGATCTTGTGCATTTCTACCTTGCTCTTTCATTTGTATTGTATTTCTCTGTCTTTTCATTGTCTCCCCCCCCCCCCCCCCCCACTAATTTGCTCCACTTGAGGTCTCTTCCCCAGGCTTTAGGGTAGTATTATTTCTTCCTTTTGATTTTTGCCCTTGGAAGGAAATATTGGTTGGGTGGTTTATGTTAATTTCTTGTTGGGGGTGACTTGTGCCTGTGTTCTAGCGGAAGGAGATAAAGCAGGTAATTACAGAAATAGTGGGATATACACACACACACACTTCCACACATACAATTATAACCAAAGTGTTTTAATAAAAAGTACAGAAGATTGATTTGGTGAGCAAGGGAAACTAGAGGTGATATCAATTGAAAACAGAGTTAGCTAATGCTCATTTTGGAAATCTGAGCATGAGCAGAAGTCCACCTAGGGAATATAGCATGGAGAGCTCAAAAATTTAACTTACATTGTGAAAGAAGAAAGAGTGAAGGAAAAAAAGGAGAATAAAAAAAGAGACAGATGAAAGAGGAAAAGGGAGGGAAAAGAAAAAAGGAGGGGGTGGAGAAGAGGATTACAAAATTTAAAAAGAGAGAGAGAAAAGAAAAAATAGAAAAGCAAAGATGAATAGATATGTGTGGAAAAGATTTTTATATATTCAGGAATAGCTACAGCCAGTACAGAACAGTAGGAAAAGCAGTTGAATATATCCCCCCCAAAAATCCAAAAAACTCATCAAGAAAAAAGGAAAACAAAAGTGAGAAACAGAAAAAAAGAAGATAACCTAAAATGAACCTTTTCCTTGCTTTTTTTTTTTTTTTCTTTTTGACAAGAAACACAAAGAAGAAAACTCCACAACACTGCAAAAAAACAAATATGGGGGTGGAAATATGTTGGGGGAATAAACCATGTGATTTATAGGAAAAAAAGAAAAAAAATCTTAAAATGAATTTTTTTTTTAACAAGGAAAACTCCACAGCACGACAAGAAACTAATGTGATGGTGGATACATGTTGGGGAAAAAGCAATGTAATTTATAAGAAGAAACAATCTTAAAATGATTTTTTTTAATAACAAGAAAAACAAAGAGGAAAACTCCACAGCACCCCTAAATGCTAGCCTGAAGGTGGAGATATGTTGGGGGAATAAACAGTGTGATTTATAACAGAAAAAAAAGAAAAGAAAAAGAAAGGCAAAAAAAATTAAAAAGGGTTTTCAAGGTCATAATTCTTGGCTGTGGAGTCTGCCCCTGTGGATGGGGTTGGCTTAGTGCCCTGTGATGTTTTCCTGGTTGGCAGAGCTTGTGCCTGTGTTCTGGTTGATGGAGCTGGATCTCGTCTCTCTGAAGGGCAGTGCAGTGTCCAGTAGTAGGTTTTGGAGTGTTTACGGGTTCAGTATGGCTTGGGGCAGTTGTTCTAGCTTTTGCGGTATTCAGTTCAGTTTGCGGCATTGGTCGCGTCTGTTTCCGCAGCTTCTCCAAAGTGGCTCTCTCAGCGTAACTGCAGTGCCACCAGTCCCCTGCTTGTCTCTGGGATCATTGCTGGTGGTTCTGTTCCCCTGTCCCGCCCTGCGCTGTGGGCCGAAACTTGCTAGGTAGATGCTTCTGTGGATCCTTCTGCATCGCAGCAACTTGTGTAGGCTTCCCTCAGCCCCCTAAGCTCACCCTCTGTGTTGCAGGGTTGTGTGCACTTGATTTTGAGTTCCCTAGGTTCCCCCTCTGTGTCACAGGCTTGTGTGCACTTGTTTCAGCTCCCCAGGCTGGTCTCTGCGTCTCAGGGCTAGTGTGAACTTATTTTGGCTCCCCATGCCCGCCTTCTGTGTCAGAGGGTTTATGTGCACTTGTTTCATCTCACTGCCTGCACTCTTGGTAGCGGGGGTTATTTGTTTTTCTTTTAGCTGTGCTGGGAGGGTCGTGTGTGCTGCCCACGTCAGTACACCTCCCCTCTATCCGCACCCCAGTCCCGCCCTTTACACCAGCTGTGTTTGCTTGTAGGCTACCTGGGCCTGCCCACTGTGATGCCCGCTAACTAGGTTTGTTGGCCCTGTCACACTCGGCTACCTGGGCCCGCCCTCTGGGCTGTAAGGAACAGCACATGAGGGTTGTGTGCGCTGGCTGGGTGTGTATGCTCACCACTCTTGGTTCCCGAGCTGCTATCTGTTTGGGTCCACCATCCATGAGTTGTGAATGGGCTGAAAAGTGCAACGCAGTGTTCTCTGCTTACTGCTCCAAGTGCCTACTTTGCCTGGTTTTCCAAGACTTCAGAGCTCTTCTTTGGGCCTGCCTGTGAGGGAGTTTCCCTGTACCTAACTACTCTTGTTTTAGGGCTCCCTCCCAGCTCCTTGGGGCACAAGCTGCTGCCCTGAAGTTCTTTCCCCTTTTCATGTCTCCCTGCTCTCTCCTACCTCATTTCAGGGAGCTTAGCCTGTCCCCCTGGAGGCCTGGGGTCTTGTCACCTAGAGGTTGCCTTGTAGGAGTTGTTCCATAACTTGATGAGTTTTTGATGTATTTGGGGGAGGATTGGTGATCTTCCCATGTTACTTTTCTGTCATCTTCTCTCCCTTTCCTCAATTTGTTAATATGGTGCATCACACTGATTGATTTGCAAATATTAAAGAATCCTTGCATCACTGGAATAAAGCCCACTTGGTCATGATGTATGATTTTTTAAATATGTGTTGAATTCTGTTTGCTAGAATTTTGTTGAGAATTTTTGCATGTATGTTCATCAGTGACATTGGCCTGCCTGTAGTTTTCTTTCTCTCTGTGTGTGTATGTATGTGTATGTGATCTCTGTGTGTGTCATCTTTGTCTGATTTTGGTATCAGGGTGACTGTAGTCTCATAGAATGAGTTTGGGGGTTTGCCTTCCTCTGCAATTTTCTAGAAGAGTTTGAGTAGGGTATCTGGTTCTGGGCTTTTGTTTGTTGAAAGATTTTTTGATTACAGTTTTGATTTCCATACCTCTGATTGGTCTGCTCAGATTTTATATTTTTTCTTGGTTCAATTTTGAGGGTTACACTTTTCTAAGAATTTGACCATTTCTTCCAAGTTGTCCATTTTATTAGCATATAGTTGCTCATAGTAGTCTCTTATGATTTTTTATATTTCTGTGATGTCTGTTATGATTTCTCCATTTTCATTTCTAATTTTATTGGTTTGATTATTCTCCTTTTTTTTCCTTGGTGAGTCTGGCTAAGTTTTTCTATTCTGTTTATCTTTTCAAAGAACCAATTTTTAGTTTTGTTGATCTTTGATATAGTCTTCTTCATTTCTTTTACATTTATTTTTGCTCTGATTTTTATGATTTATTTTCTTCTGCTAACTTTGGGAGTTTTTTGTTCTTCCCTTTCCAGTTGTTTTTTGGTGTAAGTTTAGATTGTTTATTTGATGTTCTTCTTGTTTAGTGAGGTAGGCTTGTATTGCTATGAGCTTCCCTCTTAGCACTGCTTTTACTGAATCCCATTGGTTTTGTGCTGTTGTATTTTCATTATCATTTGTTTCTATGCATATTTTTATTTCCTTCTTGGTTTCTTCTGTGATCTGTTGGTTATTCAGAAGTGTGTTGTTTGGCCTTGCTATGTTTGTGTTTTTTATTTTCATTTTTTCCTGTAGTTAATGTCTAATCTTATTGTGTTGTGATCAGAAAAGATGCTTGAAATGATTTCAGTTTTTAAAAAATTTACCAAGGCTAGATTTGTGGTCTAGGATGTGCTGTATCCTGGAGAACGTTCTGTGTGCACTTGAGCAAAAGGTAAAGTCCATTGTTTTTGGATGAAATGCTCTCTAGATATCACTTAGGTCTAACTGGCCCATTGTATCATTTAAAACTTATGTTTCCTTGTTAATTTTCTATTTGGTTGATCTATCCATAGGTGTCAGCAAATTTAGAAAACTCAGCAGTGGCCACAGAACTAGAAAAGGTCAGTTTTTATTCCAATCCCAAAGAAAGGCAATGCTAAAGAATGCTCAAACTACAGCACAATTCCACTCATCTCACATGCTAGTAAAGTAATACTCAAAAGTCTCCAAGCCAGGCTTCAGCAATACGTGAACAGCGAACTTACAGATGTTCAAGCTGGATTTAGAAAAGGAAGAGAAACCAGAAATCAAATTGTCAACATCCGCTGGATCATCAAAAAAGTAGAAGAGTTCCACAAGAAACATCTCTTTCTGCTTTATTGACTATGCCAAAGCCTTTGACTGTGTGGATCACAGTAAACGTGGAAAATTCTGAAAGAGATGGGAATACCAGTCCACCTGACCTGCCTCTTGAGGAACCTGTATGCAGATTGGAAGCAATAGTTAGACCTGGACGTGGAACAACAGACTGGTTCAAAATAGGAAAAGGAGTGTGTCAAAGCTGTATGTTGTCACCCTGTTTATTTAACTTATATGGCGAGTACATCATGAGAAACTCTGGGCTGGAGGAAGCAAAAGGTGGAATCAAGATTGCCAGGAGAAATATCAATAACCTCAGGTATGCAGATGACACCACCCTTATGGCATATATCCCATCCCTTTTGAAACTGCCTCCCATCTCAGTCCCCATCCCACCCATCTAGGTTAAGAGTCCCTGTTTGAGTTTCCCTGAGCCATACAACAAATTCCCTTTGGCTATCTATTTTACATTTGGTAATGTAAGTTTCCATGTTAGTCTTTCCATACATCTCACCCTCTCCTCCCCTCTCCCCGTGCCCATAAGTCTATTCTCTATGTCTGTTTCTCTATTGCTGCCCTGTAAATAATTTCTTCAGTACCATTTTTCTATATTTCAAATATGTGTTTTAGAAATTCATGTTTATCTTTCTCTTTCTGACTCACTTCACTCTGTATAATAGGTTCTAGGTTCATCCATCTCATCAGAACTGACTCAAATGCATTCCTTTTTATGACTGATTAATATTCCATTGTATATATGTGCCACAACTTCTTTATCCATTTATCTGTTGATGGACATCTAGGTCGCTTCCATGTTCTAGCTATTGTAAATAGTGCTGCAATGCACAATGGGATACATGTGTCTTTTTCAACCCTGGAGATTCCTTAAAAAAAAAAAAAAAATAGGGATAAAACCACCATGCTGCTGCTGCTGCTGCTGCTAAGTCACTTCAGTCGTGTCCAACTCTGTGTGACCCCATAGATGGCAGCCCACCAGGCTCCCCCATCCCTGGGATTCTCCAGGCAAGAATACTGGAGTGGGTTGCCATTTCATTCTCCAATGCATGAAAGTGAAAAGTGAAAATGAAGTCGCTCAGTCATGTCCGACTCTGAGCGACCCCATGGACTGCAGCCCACCAGGCCCCTCCATCACCATAGGACCCAGCAATCTCACTCCTAGGCATACACCCTGAGGAAATAATTTTTTTTTAATCTGGTAAGAATATTGCTATTCTCACTTTATTTTGGTCTCCATTTGCATGAAATATATTTTTCCAGCTCCATCCCTAGGTTTGAGGTGGGTTTCTTGTAGACAGCATATATAGGGGTTTTGTTTTTGTATCCGTTTGGCCAATCTTTGTGTTTCGGTTGGAGCATTTAACCCATTTATGTTTAAGATAATTATTGATAAGAGAGTTGGACATGACTGAGTGGCTGAACTGAACTGATGATCCTGTTACCATTTACTGTGTTGTTTGGGGTTCATTTTTATAAACTTGTTTTGCATTGAAGAACTGATTTGGCGGTGCTGAAGTCTCTCAGCTTTTGCTTGTCTGTAAAGCTTTTGATTTCTCCAAATCTGAATGAAATCCTTGCTGGGTAGAGTAATCCAGGTTGTAGACTTTTCTCTTTCATTAAAGTATTTCCTGCTATTCCCTTCTGGCCTGAAGAGTTTCTATTGAAAAATCAGCTGTTATCTTTATGGGGATTACATTGTATGTTATTTGTTGCTTTCTCCTTGCTGCTTTTAATACCTACTCTTTGTGTTTCATTTTTGTTATTTTAATTATTATGTATATTGGGGGTGTTTCACCTTGGGTTTATCCTGTTTGAGACTCTCTGAGTTTCTTGGACTTGGGTGGCTATTTCCTTTTCCATTTTAGGGAAGTTTTTGACTATTATCTCTTCAAGTATTTACTCATGTCCTTTCTTTTTGTCTTCTTCTGGGACACTTATGATTCAAACGTTGGGGTGTTTAACATTGTCCCAAAGGTCTCTGCAGTTGTCCTCATTTCTTTTTCTTTTTTTCTTTTTTTTCTGCTCTGCTTCACTTATTTCTACCATTCTGTCTCCCACCTCACTTATCTTTTCTTTTGTCTCAATTATTCTACTGTTGGTTCTCTCCAGAGTGTTTTTAATCTCAGTTATTGTCCTGTTCATTATTGAGTGACTCTTCTTTGTTTCTTCTAGGTCCTTAAACATTTCTTGCATCTTCTCAGTCTGTGTCTCTATCTGTAACTCCATTTTGTTTTCAAGATTTTGGATCATTTTTATTATCATTATTTTGAATTTTTTTTCAAGTAGACTCCCCATCTCCTCCTCTTTTGTTTGATTTGGTGGGTTTTTATCATGTTCCTTCACCTGCTGGATAATTCTCTGCCTTTTCATTTTGTTTAGATTGCTGTATTTGAGGTCCCCTTTCTGTAGGCTGAAGAGTTGTGGCTCTTATTAATTTTAGAGCCCACTCTCTGTGGGTGCAGTTGAACCAGTGGCTTGCCAAGGTTTCCTGCTTAGGGGAACTTGTGTCTGTGTTCTGGTGGATGGAACTGGATCTTCTCTCTGGAGTGCAATGAAGTGTCCAGCAGTGAGTTTTGGGGTGTCCATAGGTTTAGCACGGCTTTGGGAAGCCCATCTTTTAATGCTCAGGGTTGCATTCCTGTTTTGCGGGAGAATTAGCATGATGTGTTTTTCACTGGAACTTGCTGACTCTTGGGTGAAGCTTGGTTTCAGTGCAGGTATAGTGACTTTTGGATGGGCTCTTGTCTATTAATATTCCCTGAGATCAGGAGTCCTATGATGGTCTGAAGTTTTGGAGCTGAGCATTCTGCCTCCAGGTTTTGGACCCTGTTTTACAGTAGCCTCAAGACTTGTCCATCCACACAGCGCAAAAGATAATAAACCCAGGTTTATAGTGAAACAGCTCTCCACAGTCAGGAAGACCCAGAGAGATTCACAGACTTATATAGAGAAGAGAAGAGAAGAGAAGAGGGAGGAGGGAGATAGAGGTGACCAGGAGGAGAATAGGGAGTGTCAAAAGGAGAGAGAGCAATCAAGCCAGTAATCAAATCCCTAAGTGAAAATAGATACTAAAGATTAGATTCTTAAAGGCACAAAGATTAAAAACCTAGAATAGAGACTAGACTCTCAAAAATACAATATAAAAATGCAAAATAAAATCAATCACATAAATTTAAAAAAATATGGAGTTTGTTTTTAAAAATAATTTTTAATGTAATAGTAGGCTATATAAATGAAAGTTAAATGAGTAAGAAAGAGCTAAATTTAAAAAAAAAAATAAAAATTGATAAAAGTAAAAATATATCCAGAAATTTCTCTGGAGCTGTGGGCAGTGTGGTGTCAGTTCAGGGTCAGATAGTCTCTTACTGTGGCTTGTAATTGTTCTCAAAGTCTACAGTGGCTCCTCAAATGCAGTCTCAGCATTCACTACAGGGTTTTAAACTGTTGCACTGGTCACTTCTAGGGTGGTTCCCGCTTCTTTGCTTGTTTTGACTTCTTCTTCTTGCAAGTCTTTTCAGTGTCTAATTTCCACCCTGACATGAGGGGGTAGAGGTGGCCACTTGTTCAGGCTCATTTGCTCTGTTGTGCTGTGGAGAGGGAGGGGCAGTGCAAATAAATACCACTGACATATGGGGAGTGCTCTTAGTGGATGGACCACACTGGATTTGCCAGAGCCCAAGGTGGCATGTATTTCCTGGATCCACACTGCCCAGGTTCCCAGGTGCTCCATGAGGACACTATCCTAAGTGGGTCCTGTTTTTCGTGCACCTCCCAGGTCTAAGCCTTTCAGGCTGTCGAATGCTCTGCAAGGTCACAGACCCAGATGGGCTGTGCATTTTGTGCCCTTTCCAGGTCAAAGCTGCTCAGGCAACTGGGTGCTTCACAAACTCACTGTTCCAGGTGGGCTGTGCATCTTATGCACCTCCCCAGTCCCAGCTGTCAGTTTTCTGAATGCACTGAGAGGGCACTGTCCAAATGTGTAGTGGAAGCTGATCTCAGGTTGTGACACTCCTGGCCAATGTGAACCATCCACGATCCCAGGAAGATGTGGTTAGCAACTGGGAGCCTGCTCACACTTTGGCAGAAGATGTGGTCTCTGGGGCTGAGATTGCAGTGGCCCCTTGCCTTCCACCTCTGGCTTCCCACACCTGCTCCTCTTCCTCCAGGGAGGGAGGGCCATTAAAGGCAGCAGACTTGCTCTCCTTTGGTATCCGGTAGAAGGACTGATGCTAAAGCTGAAACTCCAGTACTTTGGCCGCCTCATGTGAAGAATTGACTCATTGGAAAAGACTTTGATGCTGGGAGGAATTGGGGGCAGGAGGAGAAAGGGATGACAGAGGATGAGATGGCTGGATGGCATCACTGACTCGATGACGTGAGTCTGAGTGAACTCCGGTAGTTGGTGATGGACAGGGAGGCCTGGCGTGCTGCGATTCATGGGGTGGCAAAGAGTCGGACACGACTGAGCGACTGAACTGAACTGAGGGTGCAATTCTCTGTTCTGTGAGTGTGCCAGGGGTCACCGTGCAGTGATAGAGCCTTTTCATGGGAAAGATCTTTATTTTTTTCTGTTTCTCTGGTGATCCCACACTTTGGTTTGCTATGTTACATTAATCCCCTCAGATTGTCCTTATGACATTCAAGCCTGGTCCTTTCCCTAAGGACCAATGATGCAGCCCGCACCTCTGCCCAGCCCCCTCTTGATGCTGGTGGAAGTGAGAGTCTGAGCTGCTTCTCCACTGGTAATTGTGGTTAGGCAGGTATTCTGTGGGTTCCTCCCCCCACCAGTTATGTTCCTTCTGAGATTCCAGAAATCCCCACTGACTGCCTGTGAGAGGGTTTCATATTGTGTGGAAGCTTCTCCTCCTTCACGACTCCCTCCCCAGAACAGGTCCCATCCTTAAATCCTTTGTCCCTGTTTTCCACCTTTTATATTTTGTTCTATGTCTTTTTAAATTTTGTTCTATGTCCTTTCGAAGAGATCGGGCTGCCTTTCTGGGTGCCTGGTGTTCTCTGAATACGTTCAGAAGTTGTTTTGTGGAAGTTGCTCCACATTCAAATGATGTTTTGCTGAATCTGTGGGGGAGAAAGTGGTCTCCCCATTCTATTCCTCCACCATCTTGAGACTGCCTCCCCAAAGTCATTCTCTTTAGAGAGTGTCTGTGTCTCACAGCTTTTTCAGCGTAATTCACTGTTGCTAAGTTGGAACCTTGATGATATGTTCCATCAGGGTGTGGGGAAGGGAGGGGAGGTATTCTGTAATTCTAAAATTAAATCTAAGTCTTTGTGTGGATCTGTGTCCTTGGAAGGTCACCTTTCCAAGAGATTTCTTCTGTATATGAGACAGAAATTATAGAGGGGACTACAGTGAAGTATAAGTGTCCTTCCCTCACTTGAGATGAAGCTCTGCTGAGGATTTTTTCCTCTAGAGAGTAGGTTATGGAGAAGGCATTCCGTGGTTTTCAAGAGGATTACCTTTTCCTTCTTTCTGTCTAAGCCACAGGAGATTTTTCTCGGATCCTCATCATGAGAACCAATCTGGGCAAAAGTCTCAGGCATTCTTGCTTCACACATTACTGCTACCCCATGGCCTCTCTCCTCTTTCTGAGACTCCAGTTTCACATATGATGGACGCTTTTACCATGCCACATGTTTCTTGTGCTCCTTTATGTATTTCCTGTCATTTTGTCTCTCATACTTCAGTTTGGATTTTTTTCCTGACATATTTTGATTCATTTTTTCTCTTTTGATTCTGTAATACCTGGCGACTTTCCTTTTAATATCAGACTTTTTAATGGAAAAGTATAGGTAATTTGAATCTCTAGATGATTTTTCTTCTACTAAGGTGCTAGAAACCCCAGGTCATCTTAACCTACTCAGGGAGTAATTTTGAGCCTTTCTTCTTATTCACCCTTGATTTCTAGGGTAGAAGCCTCCAGGGCCATAGCATAAAACCTCTAACGTTTGCGAGACTTCTTCTTGCTTTGTAGTCTCTAGAACCCACTTTCTTTTTTTTATTTTGAACTGGAGCTTCATGTTCAGTCTCATTTTGCCACTCACATTGTTACTCTTGGAATTGACGAATACTGTGCTAACCCTCTGAACTTCCATTCTGCTTAGGACCTAGGTCTTACAAATACTTGCTATTTGTAAGCTTTCCTATGCATTCAAATGGATTTTATTTTGTTTTATGTTATTTTTGTCCAGAACATCTAGTTCTTAGTTAGGATTAGAATTACTGAAAATACTTTTTTTTTTTTTCAATAGGACCATAAAGGGTTAAAACATTTACTTTTTGTCTCTGTATTTTAGTGATCTAAAATTTTGACCCCATAATGAAGTATCAAGTAAGGTCTGGTCCAGAAATAGTATATGTGCCCTTTCATTTTTTTTTCTTTTTTTTTTGGCAGAATACTACCAATGTAAATCAGCTAGCTTGTATAACATATTCTTTAAAATTTTATCAATATCTAGCTAATGTGCTATGTAGAGAGCTTATTTTTGTAATTTTTCTTGCAAACACTAGTTCTGGCTGAGGGAGCAAAAGTTTATAACATGTAACAACTGCAAGCCTGTGGAGTTAAATATAGCTCTTTGGGAATTGTGCAGTTAAGCACACTCTGTAGGTGATGGCTTTCTCTTAAAGATTCTGCAGGTAGTTTGTTCCATTTCATGATTACATAAACTTTGATAATACCGTTACTAATCTTAAATCTAGAAGTCATCCCAGGGGAAAATGAGCAAGATTTCCAAAGTTGCCTTGAATAGACTTCAAACCCCTAAGAAAGGATGTCCCCCACTTTAACTTACCTTTTATGTTTCCTGGACCATGTAAATGTTCAGTAAGTGCTTGATGTACCCATGAGTGAATGAATGAATGAAAACAGAGGGCATTCTCTAGATTTTCAATGTTCTCAAACTGAGCACAATATTCTATCTGTGTTCTTACAAATATCAAGTAAGGCAAAGCAATCACCTCTGAAATTCTGGGTATTTTTTTTTTTTATTCCAAGAGAAAAATAGTAAAAAGAATAATATTAAGAATATAAGTCATGCAATAACTCAGGTTAATGAAGAACTAGATTGCCTGTGGCTCACACAATTATTTTCCTTCAGCACTTAAGATAGTTTCTGAAGGTTTGTATATCTTAAATCAGTGCCAAATTCAATTTATACTATTTCTATAATAATTTATTATTTCTCTGGAATTATGATAAGCTTCTCTTTTAATTTTAAATTTATTTAGCTTTTAATTAAGGATAATTGCTTTACAGAATTGTGTTAGTTTCTGCCAAATGTCAACATGAATCAGCCATAGGAATTCATGTCTCCTCTCTCTTGAACTTCCCTCCAAGCTTAGAATTATGATAAGCTTGTGTAGTAATTATCTTCCTATAGTTTACATATTGAAAAATGCAAAGATGAACTAAACGTGAGTTTATTGGCAAAGTATAAATTTGGGAAACATTTAATAGTGCTTCCCTGGTGGCTCAGATGGTAAAGTGTCTGCCTACAATGTGGGAGACCTGGGTTTGATCCCTGGGTTGGGAAGATCTGGAGAAGGAAACGGCAACCGACTCTAGTACTCTTGCCTGGAAAATCCTATGGAAAGAGGAGCCTGGTAGGCTACCGTCCATGGAGTCACAAAGAGTCGGACACGACTGAGTGACTTCACTCAACTCACTCAACTTTATTTTCAGCATAGTAAAGATATTATTTAGCATGGTCTTATTTCTATTGCAATACATTTTATTTTATTTATTGCAATCTACCTACTCTTCAAAACTTTTTAAAAAGTCGTGAAAAGAATAACGGGTAATTTAAGAAGAATGCAGAGCTTTGTTAAATGATATTTAGCATGGCTGATGATTTCTGTTTATTGAAATTTTGATAGTTTTTATTTTAAATAAGGTTTCCTTGTTTTATTGTATTCAGTAACAATATGATGAATTGCTGAACTAGGGTAGATAGACAGAAAATATTATAAATAGTCTTCTTTTTACTACAATAGATGGTGGTTTTATCTAAAGAAAGAAATCTTCCAAATAGATATTCCCTGAACATACAGAGTTTAATGGAAAAATTTACACTTTTCCTTGAAAAGCATAATTCAAAGTAGTATATTTGGTACAGTTGATTTGAGTTGTTATGGTGTCCTAACAAATAGATTTATATGTAGAAAAGAAACTTCAGAAATTTACCATGTGTATAATCAATCTATTAACTTTCCAATTTAAAAACATTGATTCTTCCTAAACAATTAAGTTCACTTCATGATCTTTTAAGTCTTACTTGTAAGACTACTAAATTTTAACAAGCATTTTTGAGAGATTTTTGAATAATATTTGGAACTGCTTAGGCAGTTAACTGTCTTCAACATTTCAAATCGCATTTACAAGTTTAATGTACTTTAGTTTCTCCTTAAGCACATCAATTTTCTTCAAATAGATCTTGCCCAATTACTTAAACAGCTCTTACAAATCTAATAAATTAAATAAGTAAATTATTTAACTTTACATAGTAAATCGAAGTAACAAGACTTTCATTCTGATAACCAAATTCTTGTTAAAAATACTAGTATAAAAGATTATAATGTTTGCTTCCTTTCCAAACACAAAAATTTAATTATGCAGAATATCTGTCTGCTCCTAAATCTTTAAATTGTTAATTCATCATAATCTTGTGGTTAACAAAAATATCCATAAGAATATAAAAATTTAACATAATTCACATGCTCACCCATTCGTTAACTCATTAATTTATCCAGGTGTTATTTCCTTAATACCTGCCAGGCACTGTCTACACCCTGTATACAGCACACTGAACAAGCCAGGGGAAAAGCAAGCCCATACTCATGTAGTTTAACTGTTTAAGGGAAATAAAAAATAACAAATAAGATAAATTTATCACATTTTATAGTGGTTAAAAAGTGACACAAAGCCCATTAGGATGGAAGGTGGTATTCACTGCACAACAATGTGAATGTACTTAATATCACTAAAGTATACATTTAAAAAATGGTTAAGTAGTACATTTTGTATTTTACATATTTCAGTTCAATAAAAAATGAAGGGGAGGGAGGTGATACAGCCCACGGAGAAAAATAAACTTGGAAAGGGACTGTAGTAATTTTAAATAGGATGGCAGACAACTGAGGCTACTTAAGATTGCAGAATGTTAAAGTATTATTATATACTGTTCAAGCATACATCACTGAGTTCAACATCTGTATACACCAGAGTGATCATCATCACAAGAGTGTCTGCCATCCATCACCATAATCTTGAACCCTTTCATGAATTTCCCTCACCCCCTTCCCTCTCAGTTCAGTTCAGTTCTGTTGCTCAGTCACGTCTGACTCTTTGTGACCCCATGGACTGCAACACGCCAGGCTTCCCTGTCCATCATCATCTCCCAAAACTTCCTCAAGCTCATGTCCATCAAGTCGGTGATGCCATCCAACCACTGTCATTCCCTTCTCCTCCTGCCTTCAATCTTTCCCAACATCAAGGTCTTTTCTAATGAGTCAATTCTTTGCATCATGTGGCCAAAGTATTGGAGTTTCAGCTTCAGCGTCAGTCTTTTCAATGAATACTCAAGACTGATTTCCTTTAGGTTGACTGGCTTGGTCTCCTTGCAGTCCAAGGAACTCTCAAGAGTATTCTCCGATGCCACAGGTCAAAACTGTTAATTCGTCAATACTCATCTTTCTTTATGGTCCAACTCTCACATCCATATATGACTACAGGAAAAACCATAGCCTTGTCTAGATGGACCTTTGTTGGCAAACTAATGTCTCTGCTTTTTAATATGCTGTCTAGATTGGTCATAACTTTTCTTCCAAGGAGCAAGCACCTTTTAATTTCATGGCTGCAGTCATCATCTGCAGTGATTTTTGAAGCCCAATAAAAGTCTGTTACTGTTTCCATTGTTTCTGCATCTATTTGCGGTGAAGTGATAGGGCCGGATGCCATGATGTTAGTTTTTTGAATGTTGAGTTTTAAGACAGCTTTTTCACTCTCCCCTTTCACTTTCATCAAGAGGCCCTTTAATTCCTCTTTGCTTTCTGCCATAAGAATGGTGTCATCTGCATATCTGAGGTTAATGATATTTCTCCCAGCAATCTTGATTCCAGCTCATGCTTCATCCAGCTTGGCATTTTTCATCATGTACTCTGCATGCATATAAGTTAAATAAGCAGGGTGACACATACAGCCTTGACAGACTCCTTTCCTAATTTGGAACCAGTCCATTGTTCATGTCCGATTCTAACTGTTGCTTCTTGACCTGCATACAGATTTATCAGGAGGCAGGTAAGGTCGTCATAGAAAAAGCAAAAAAGTTCCAGAAAAACATTTACTTCTGCTCTATTGACTATGTCAAAGTCTTTGACTGTGTAGATCACACAGTCTTAAAGGGATGGGAAAATTCTTAAAGAGATGACCACCTTACCTGTCTCCTTTTCCTTCTGGTAACCACTAAACTGTTTTCTTCATCTGAGTTTTGTTTAATTTTGCTTGTTCATTGCTTTTGTTATGTTTTGTATTCCACTATAAGTGAAATCATACTTATTTGTGTTTTTCCATCTGGCTTATTTCACTTAGCATAATACCCTCAAGGTTCATCTATAATGTCATCAAATGCAAACAGTGGTAGACAGTAGTGTGATTGTAAATTTATACAGCTATTCTACCAAACAGTATGGAGATTTCTCAAAAAATTAAGAATAAAACTACTGTGTGACCCTGCATAGTTTCTGGATATTTATCCAAAGACCATGGAAATATTAAATCAAAAATATATATGCATCCCTATGTTCATTGCAGCATTATTTGCAGTATCAAAGATATGGAAACAATTTAAGTCTCAATGCATAGATGAATGGATAAAGATGTGGGTATATATTTATACAATGGCATACTACTCAGCCATAAGAAAGCCTGCAGACTTGATTATGGCAGGATATTTGGATCTGTAGATATTTATAAACTTTGATCTTACTGTTATCTGAGACTCAATTTTTTAAATTGATCCTTAGTTTATTTATTATATTGTACAGCATAATGATTCAGTTATTTTTTCTGATTATATTCCACTATATCATTACAAGATATTGAATATAATTCCCTCTTCTATACAGTAAATCTTTGTATCTATTTTATGCATAGTAGTTTATATCTGCTAATCCCTGTTAGGGAAATTAAGTAAATAGTTTTGTTTAGGCTTCGGAGTCAAAGCAGAGCAGACGTCTGGCCTTGCTTCTAACCTGCCTGGACACTGCTTTGATTGTGAGTGCCCTGCCTGCTGTGAGTGCAAGACTTGCTTTACCATAGATAAGATAAGAGACTAACCTTGACATTGTTGAGCCCCTGGAGGGATCCTGGCCAACCAAGTCCCAGGCTTAACAACATTCCAAGTTTTATAAGACAAACATTAACATGAAACCAGAACTGCTGCAGTTTACTCATAGATTGATGATGATACTAGTTTGCATCCTGGGATTATGAAGTAGAGTGGACTTGCTGCCCAGGACCTTTCCCCAACTGGGACTTCAGATGTGCTGTGTCATGGGTTTTCCAGTGCTGTTTAAGTCTGAGTGTCGGTTAAAACCTAACTTGGTGATACTGCCTCTACTGTTTCTATTTCTCTTTTCCTTTAATGTTAGTATATTGAAAGTAAGCTAGATAATTCTCTAATAAATACTGGTATTATTTATTTGTGTATAATGAGTGGCTTATTTTGTTAACAAATCCTTTTAATCTGAGATGAAAGTGAAAACTTTCAGCAAAAATTCCTATAATCCTAGTTTGTGGTTTTGACTTGCATTTCTCTAACAATTTGTGATGTTGAACCTCTTTTCATGTGCCTATTGGTCATCTGCATATCTTTCTGGAAAAAAAGGTACATTTAGATCTTCTGCTCAGTTTTGAATGAATAGTTTGGCATTATTTTGGTATTGAGTTGGATGAGCTGTTTGCATAATTTGAATATAATTGCTTATCTGTTATATCATTTGCAAACTTTTTCTCCCACTCAGTAGGCTGTCTTTTTGTTTTGGTGATGATTTCCTTTGCTATGAAGAATTTTTGGATTGGTTCCCATTTGTTTATTTCTACTTTCATTTATTTTGCCTTGGGAGATTGATCTAAGAAAATATTGCTGCAACTTATGTCAGAAAATATTTTCCCTGGAGTAAGAAATGTCAGAGAATGATCCCTTGGAGTAAGAAATGGCAATTCACTCCAGCATTCTTGTCTAGAGAATACCATGGATGGAGGAGCCTAGAAAGCTACAGTCCATGGAGTCACAAAGAGGTGGACATGAGCGAGTGACTGAGCATGCATGCACATTTCTTATATGGCTCCCACAGTAAAGTGTCTGCCTGCGATGCGGGAGACCCGGGTTCAATTCCTGGGTCAGGAAGATCCACTCCAGCACTCTTGCCTGGAAAATCCCATGGACAGAGGAGCCTGATAGCTACAGTCCCTGGGGTCGCAAAGAGTCGGACACGACTGAGTGACTTCACTTTCACACAATTTTTATTTTTGTATATAATGCGAGGTTGTATTCTAACTTAGTTGATCTACATGTGGTTGTCTAGCTTTCCCTGCCCACTAAAGAGGTGATCTTTTCTCCATTATATATTCTTGTTTCCTTTGTCATAGATTAATTGACTCTAAGTGTGTGGGTTTATTTCTGGGTTCTCTATTCTGCACCATTGCTTTATATGTCTATTTTTGTGCCAATAACATACTGTTTAGTCCACTTTAGCTTTGTATTATAGTCTGAAATTTTGGAAAGTTATACCTTCAGCTTTGTTCTTTTCCTCAGGATTGCTTTAGCATGTCTGGGTCTTTTGTGGTTCTATATAAATTTTAGGATTATTTGTTCTAGATCTGTGAAAAATGTCATGGAATTTTAATACTGATTGCAATATATATATATATATATATATATATATATATATATATATATATATATATTGCTTTGGGTAGCATGGTTATTTTAACAATATTAACTCATAATCTAAGAGCAAGAGACATCTTTCTATTTCTTTGAATCATCTTCAAGTTCCTTCATCAAGTTTTTGTAGTTTCAACATAAAGGTCTTTAACCTCCTTGGATAAGTGTGTTCCTGTAGATATTTGTGTGGTTTTTTTGGACATGATTTTAAACACAATTTTTTTTTTTTTTTTTTTTTTTTTTTTGCTTTCTCTTTCTGATATTTCATTGTTAACCTAAAGAAATGTAACAGATTTTTGTATATTATTTTTTTATCTTTCTACCTCACTGAGTTCATTTATTAGTTTTAATAGTTTTTTTTGTGTGGAGACTTTAGTATTCTCTATAGAGAGCATCATGTCTTCTGCAAATAGTGACCCTTTTCCAATCTGGATAAATTTAATTTCATTTTCTTGTCTGATTGCTGTGACTAGGACTTCCAATATTATGTTAAATAGAAATAGTGAGAATAGGCTTCCTTTTCCTGTTCCTGAGTTTAGTGGGAAGGCTTTCAGCTTTTCACTATTGAGTATTATGTTAGCTGTGGGTTTGTCTTTAATGACTTTTATTATGTTGAGATAGGTTCCCTCTGTACTCACTTTGTTGAGACATTTTATCATAAATGGATGCTAAATTTTCCAAATGCTCTTTCTGTGTCTATTGAGATATTTTTGTCTTTCCTTTTGTTACACATGATGTATTACCTTGATTGATGTTGAATCATTCTGGCAATTCTGGAATGAATCCAACTTGATCATAATATATGATTTTTTTTCTGTTTTTTTGGATTTGATTTGCTAAAATTTAGTTGAGAATGTTTGTATCTGTATTCATCAAAAATATTGGCCAGTAATTTTATGTTTTGGTAGTGCCTTTGTATGGTTTCAGTGTCAAGATGATGCTGGCCCAACAAAATAAATTTGAGAGAGTTCCCTCATCTTCAGTGTTTTAGAATAATTTGAGAAGAACCAAGTTCTTCATTTTGTGGTAGAACTCCCCAGTAAAGCAATCTGATACTGGACTTTGTTTTTTGTTTGCAAGGAGGTTTTCTGCTGTCTGTTTTATTTTTTGTGTGTTTGTTTGTGTTTATTTGTTTGTGTTGGTTCTGTTATTTTTTATAGACCCTTTCTGACTTCCAGTGATTGATCTGTTCCAATGATCTGTTTCTTCTTGACACAGTGTTAGTAGACCATATGTTTCTGGAAACTAGTCCATTTCTTCTAAGTTGTCAAATTTGTTGGCTCATAACTGTTCATATGAAACTATGAGCTCAATGAAACTTTGAGTCATGATGTGTAGAGCCACCCAAAACAGATGGGTCATGGTGGAGAGTGCTGACAAAATGTGCTCCACTGGAGAAGGGAATGGCAAACCATTTTAGCATTCTTGCTTTGAGAACCCCATGAACAGTATGAAAAGGCAAAAAAATATGACACTGAAAGATGAATTCCCCAGGTTGGTGGGTGTCTAATATGCTACTGGTGAAAAGTGAAGATATAGCTCTAGAAGGAATGAAGATCCTGAGCCAAAGTGGAAATAATACCCAATTGTGCATGTGTCTGCTGGAGAAACTCAGCAGTGGCCACAGGACTGGAAAACGTCAATTTTCATTCGAATCCGAAAGAAAGGCAATGCCAAAGAATGCTCAAACTACCACACAATTGCACTCATTTCACATGCTAGTAAAGTAATGCTCAAAATTCTCCAAGCCAGGCTTCAGCAATGCAAGAACCGTGAACTCCCTGATGTTCAAGCTGGTTTTAGAAAAGGCAGAGGAACCAGAGATCAAATTGCCAACATTCACTGGATCATCGAAAAAGCAAGAGAGTTCCAGAAAAACATCTATTTTTGCTTTATTGACTATGTCAAAGCCTTTGACTGTGTGGATCACAATAAACTGTGGAAAATTCTGAGAGAGATGGGAATACCAGACCACCTGACCTGCCTCTTGAGAAATCTGTATGCAGGTCAGGAAGCAACAGTTAGAATTGGACATGGAACAACAGACTGGTTCCAAATAGGAAAAGGAGTACATCAAGGCTATATATTGTCACCCTGCTTATTTAACTTCTATGCAGAGTACATCATGAGAAATGCTGGACTGGAAGAAACACAAGCTGGAATCAGGATTGCCGGGAGAAATATCAATAACCTCAGATATGCAGATGACACCACCTTTATGGCAGAAAGCGAAGAGGAACTAAAAAGCCTCTTGATGAAAGTGAAAGAGAAGAGTGAAAAAGTTGGCTTAAAACTCAACATTCAGAAAATGAAGATCATGGCATCTGGTCCCATCCCTTCATGGGAAATAGGTGGGGAAACAGTGGACACAGATCAGACTTTATTTTTTTGGGCTCCAAAATCACTGCAGATGGTGACTGCAGCCATGAAATTAAAAGAGGCTTACTCCTTGGAATAAAAGTTATGACCAACCTAGATAGCATATTCAAAAGCAGAGACATCTCTCTGGATCATCACTGTGCACCAGCCCCCAGCATCCTGTATCCTGTATCGAACATAGACTGGTGATTCATTTCTTACATGATAGTGTACATGTTTCAATGCCATTTTCCCAAATCATGATGATATAGGGTGGGAGGTGGGAGGGGGGTTCAGGATTGGGAACTTATGTACACCCGTGGTGGACTCATGTCAATGTATGGCAAAACCAATACAGTATTGTAAAGCAAAATAAAGTAAAAATAAAAATTTAAAATAAAAAAAAAGAAAAGAACAAAAGCAGAGACATTATTTTGCTAATTAAGGTCCGTCTAGTCAAGGCTATGGTTTTTCCAGTAGTCATGTATGGATGTGAGAGTTGGACTGTGAAGAAGGCTGAGTGCCGAACAACTGATGCTTTTGAACTGTGGTGTTGGAGAAGACTCTTGAGAGTCCCTTGGACTGCAAGGAGATCCAACCAGTCCATTCTGAAGGAGATTAGCCCTGGGATTTCTTTGGAGGGAATGATGCTGAAGCTGAAACTCCAGTACTTTGGCCACCTCATGCAAAGAGTTGACTCATTGGAAAAGACTTTGATGCTGGGAGGGATTGGGGGCAGGCGGAGAAGGGGACGACAGAGGATGAGATGGCTGGATGGCATCACTGACTCAATGGATGTGAGTCTGAGTGAACTGCAGGAGTTGGTGATGGACAGGGAGGCCTGGTGTGCTGCGATTCATGGGGTCTCAAAGAGTCGGACACGACTGAGTGACTAAACTGATAAAGAATGATATAGCATAGAAGCCTGGAATGTTAGGTCCATGAATCCAGGTAAATTGGTTGTAATCAAGCAGGAGATGGCAAGAGTGAACATCAGCATTTTAAGAGTTAGTGAATTAAATGGACTGGAAAGGGGGAATTTAATTCAGATGACCATTATATCTACTACTGTGGGAAGAATCCCTCAGAAGAAATGGAGTAGCCTTCATAGTCAACAAAAGAGTCCAAAATGCAGTGCTTGGGTTCAATCTAAAAAATGACAGAATGATTTCTGTTCATTTCCAAGGCAAACCATACAATATCACAGTATATGCTCAAGTATATGCTTCAAACACTAATGCCAAAGCAGCTAAAGTTGAACTGTTCTATGAAGACCTACAAAACCTTCCAGAATTAACACTAAAAACAGATGTCCTTTTCATCAAAAAGGGCTGGAATGCAAAAGAAGGAGGTCAAGAGACACCTGGAGTAACAGGCAAGTTTGGTCTTGGAGTACAGAATGAAGCAGGGAAAAGGCTAATAGAGTTCTGCCAAGAGAACACACCGGTCATAGCAAACATCCTCAACCAACAACACAAGAGATAACTTGGACGTCACCAGATGGTCAATACCGGAATCAGATAGATTATATTCAGGGCAGTCAAAGATGGAGAAGCTCTATACAGTCAGAAAACACAAGACTGGGAGCTGACTGTGGCTCATATATGAACTCCTTATTTCCAAATTCAGACCCAAATTGAAGAAAGTAGGGAAAAGCACTAGGCCGTTAAGGTATGACTTAAATCAAATCCCTTACAATTATACAGTAGAAGTGGCAAATAGATTCAAGGGATTAGATCTGATATACAGAATTCCTGAAGAGCTATTTAGGTTTGTAACATTGTACAGGAAGCAGTGATAAAAACCATCCCCAAGAAAAAGAAACGCAAATAGACAAAATGGTTGTCTGAGGAGGCCTTACAAATAGCTGAGAAAAGAGAAGCTAAAGACAAAGGAGAAAAGGAAAGATATTTCCATCTGAATGCAGAGTTCCGAAGAATAGCAAGGAGAGATAAGAAAGCCTTCCTAAGTGAACAATGCAAAGAAATAGAGGAAAACAATAGAATGGGAAAGACTAGAGATTTCTTAAAAAAAATTAGAGATACCAAGGGAACATTTCATGCAAAGATGGACATAATAAAGGACAGAAAAGGTACGGACCAAATAGAAGCTTTGGCCAAAAGCCTTGGATTATGCCAAAGCATTTGACTGTGTGAATCACAACAAACTGTGGAAAATTCTTAAACAGATGGGAATATCAGACCACCTGAGCCATCTCCTGAGAAATCTGTATGCAGGTCAGGAAGCAACAGTTAGAACTGGACATGGAACAACAGACTGGTTCCAAATTGGGAAAGGAGTATGTCAAGGCTGTATATTGTCATCCTGCTTATTTAACTTATATGCAGAGTACATCATGAAAAATGCTGGACTGGATGAAGCACAAACTGGAACCAAGATTCAGTTCAGTTCAGTCGCTCAGTCATGTCCGACTCTTTGCGACCCTATGAATCACAGCACGCCAGGCCTCCCTGTCCATCACCATCTCCCTGAGTTCACTCAGACTCACGACCATCGAGTCAATGATGCCATCCAGCCATCTCATCCTCTGTCGTCCCCTTGTCCTCCTGCCTCCAATCCCTCCCAGCATCAAAGTCTTTTCCAATGAGTCAACTCTTTGCATGAGGTGGCCAAAGTACTGGAGCTTCACCTTTAGCATCATTCCCTCCAAAGAAATCCCAGGGCTAATCTCCTTCAGAATGGACTGGTTGGATCTCCTTGCAGTCCAAGGGACTCTCAAGAGTCTTCTCCAACACCACAGTTCAAAAGCATCAATTGTTCGGCGCTCAGCCTTCTTCACAGTCCAACTCTCACATCCATACATGACTACTGGAAAAACCATAGCCTTGACTAGACGGACCTTAGTCGGCAAAGGAATGTCTCTGTTTTTGAATATACTATCTAGGTTGGTCATAACTTTTCTTCCAAGGAGTAAGCCTCTTTTAATTTCATGGCTGCAATCACCATCTGCAGTGATTCGGGAGCGCCCCCCCCCCCCCCAAAAAAAAATAAATCTGACACTGTTTCCACTGTTTCTCAATCTATTTCCCATGAAGTGATGGGACCAGATGCCATGATCTTCATTTTCTGAATGTTGAGCTTTAAGCCAACTTTTTCGCTCTCCTCTTTCACTTTCATCAAGAGTCTTTTTAGCTGCTCTTCACTTTCTGCCATAAAGGTGGTGTCATCCTCAATATCTGAGGTTATTGATATTTCTCCTGGCAATCCTGATTCCAGCTTGTGTTTCTTCCAGTCCAGCGTTTCTCATGATGTACTCTGCATAGAAGTTAAATAAGCAGGGTGACAATATACAGCCTTGATGTACTCCTTTTCCTATTTGGAACCAGTCTGTTGTTCCATGTCCAGTTCTAACTGTTGCTTCCTGACCTGCATACAGATTTCTCAAGAGGCAGGTTAGGTGGTCTGATATTCCCATCTCTCTCAGAATTTTCCACAGTTTATTGTGATCCGCAGTCAAAGGATTTGGCATAGTCAATAAAGCAGAAATATGTGTTTTTCTGGAACTCTCTTGCTTTTTTCTTGATCCAGCGGATGTTGGCAATTTGATCTCTGGTTCCTCTGGCTTTTCTAAAACCAGCTTGAACATCAGGGAGTTCACGGTTCATGTATTGCTGAAGCCTGGCTTGGAGAATTTTGAGCATTACTTTACTAGCATGTGAAATGAGTGCAATTGTGTGGTAGTTTGAGCATTCTTTGGCTTGCCTTTCTTTGGGATTGGAATGAAAACTGACCTTTTCCAGTCCTGTGGCCATTGCTGAGTTTTCCAAATTTGCTGACATATTGAGTGCAGCACTTTCAAAGCATCATCTTTCAGGGTTTGAAACAGCTCAACTGTAATTCCATCACCTCCATTAGCTTTGTTCGTAGTGATGCTTTCTAAGGCCCACTTGACTTCACTTTCCAAAATGTCTGGCTCTAGATTAGTGATCACATCATCATGATTTTCTGGGTCGTGAAGATATTTTTTGTACAGTTCTTCAGTGTATTCTTGCCACCTCTTCTTAATATCTTCTGCTTCTGTTTGGTCCATACCATTTCTGTCCTTTATCGAGCCCATCTTGGCATGAAATGTTCCCTTAGTGTCCCTAATTTTCTTGAAGAGATCTCTAGTCTTTCCCATTCTGTTGTTTTCCTCTATTTCTTTGCATTGATCGCTGAAGAAGGCTTTCTTATCTCTTCTTGCTATTCTTTGGAACTCTGCATTCGGATGCTGATATCTTTCCTTTTCTCCTTTGCTTTTTGCCTCTCTCCTTTTCACAGCTATTTGTAAGGCCTCCCCAGACAGCCATTTTGCTTTTTTGCATTTATTTTCCATGGGGATGGTCTTGATCCCTGTCTCCTGTACAATGTCACGAACCTCAGTCCATAATTCATCAGGCACTCTAATTATCAGATCTAGGCCCTTAAATCTATTTCTCACTTCCACTGTATAATCATAAGGGATTTGATTTAGGTCATACCTGAATCGTCTAGCGGTTTTCCCTACTTTCTTTAATTTGAGTCTGAATTTGGTAATAAGGAGTTCATGATTTGAGCCACAGTCAGCTCCCAGTCTTGTTTTTGTTGACTGTATAGAGCTTCTCCATCTTTGGCTACAAAGAATATAATCAATCTGATTTTGCTGTTGACCGTCTGGTGATGTCCATGTGTAGAGTCTTCTCTTGTCTTGTTGGAAGAGGGTGTTTGCTATGACCAGTGCATTTTCTTGGCAAAACTCTATAAGTCTTTGCCCTGCTTCATTCTGCATTCCAAGGCCAAATTTGCCTATTACTCCAGGTGTTTCTCCTACTTTTGCATTCCAGTCCCCTATAATGATTTCTTCTGTGATTTGTTGGTTATTCAGAAGCATTTTTTCAGCCTCCTTATGTTGGAATTTTTAATAGTTTTTCTCCTGTAATTGACATCTAATCTTAATGCATTATGGTCAGAAAAGATGCTTGGAATGATTTCGATTTTTTTGAATTTATCAAGGTTAGATTTAAGGCCCAGGATGTGATCTATCCTGGAGAAGGTTCTGTGCGCACTTGAGAAAAAGGTGAAATTCATTGTTTTGGGGTGAAATGTCTATATATATCAATTAGGTCTAACTGGTCTATTGTAGCATTTAAAGTTTGCATTTCTTTGTTAATTTTCTGTTTAGTTGATCTGTCCATAGATGTGAATGGGGTATTAAAGTCTCCCACTATTATTGTGTTACTGTTAATTTCCCCTTGCATACTTGTTAGCATTTGTCTTACATATTGCAGTGCTCCTATGTTGGGTGCATGTATATTTATAATTGTTATATCTTCTTCTTGGATTGATCCTTTGATCATTGTGTAGTGGCCTTCTTTGTCTCTTTTCACAGCCTTTGTTTTAAAGTCTATTTTATCGGATATGAGTATTGCTACTTCTTCTTTCTTTTGGTCTCTATTTGCGCAGAATATCTTTTTCCAGCCCTTCACTTTCAGTCTGTATGTGTCCCTTGTTTTGAGGTGGATCTCTTGTAGGCAGCATATATAGGGATCTTGTTTTTGTATCCATTCAGCCAGTCTTTGCCTTTTGGTCGGGGCATTCAACCTACAGTCCCCTATAATGAAAAGGACATCTTTTTGGGGTGTTAGTCCTAAAAGGTCTTGTAGGTCTTCATAAAACCATTCAACTTCAGCTTCTTCAGCTTTTCTGGTTGAGGCGTAGACTTGGATAACTGTGATATTGAATGGTTTGCTTTGGAGACGAACAGAGATCATTCTGTCGTTTTTGAGACTGCATCCAAGTACTGCATTTCAGACTTTTGTTGACCATGATGGCTACTCCATTTCTTCTGAGGGATTCCTGCCCACAGTAGTAGATATAATGGTCATCTGAGTTAAATTCACCCATTCCAGTCCATTTTAGTTCGCTGATTCCTAGAATGTCGACGTTCACCCTTGCCATCTCTTGTTTGACCACTTCCAATTTGCCTCAATTCATGGACCTGACATTCCAGGTTCCTATGCAATAGTGCTCTTTACAGCATTGGATCTTACTTCTATCACCAGTCACATCCACAGCTGGGTATTGTTTTTGCTTTGGCTCCATCCCTTCATTCTTTCTGGAGTCATTTCTCCACTGAAATCCAGTAGCATATTGGGCACCTAATGACCTGGGGAGTTCTTCTTTTGGTATCCTATCAATTTGCCTTTTCATACTGTTCATGGGGTTCTCAAGGCAAGAATACTGAAGTGGCTTGTCATTCCCTTCTCCAGTGTACCACATTCTGTCAGACCTCTCCACCATGACCTGCCTGTCTTGGGTTGCTCCGCAGGCATGGCTTGATTTCATTGAGTTAGACAAGGCTGTGGTCCTAGTGTGATTAGATTAATCAGTTTTCTGTGAGTGTGGTTTCAGTGCGTCTGCCCTCTGATGCCCTCTTGCAACACCTACCATCTTACTTGGGTTTCTCTTACCTTGGGCATGGAGTATCTCTTCACAGCTGCTCCAGCAAAGCATAGCTGCTGCTCCTTACCTTGGACGAAGGGTATCTCCTTATTGCCACCATTCCTGACCTTCAACGTGGGATAGCTCCTCTAGGCCTTCCTGTGCCTGGGCAGCCACTGCTCCTTGGGATGCTCCTCCTGGCCGCCCCTGACCTCGGACACAGGGTAGCTCCTCTAGGCTGCCGTCCCTGACCCTGGACACAGGGTAGCTCCTCTCTGCCGTTCCTGCGCCTTCACAGCCTGGCTGGGAGAAATATCAATAACCTCAGACATGAAGATGACACCACCCTTATGGCAGAAAGCGAAGAAGAACTGAAGAGCTTCTTGAAAGTGAAAGAGGATAGAGAAAAAGTTGGCTTAATATTCAACATTCAGAAAACTAAGATCATGGCATCTGGTCCTATCACTTCATGGAAAATAGATGAGGAAACAATGAAAACAGTGACAGACTTTGTTTTGGGGCTCCGAAATCACTGTAGATGGTGACTGCAGCCATGAAATTAAAAGATGCTTGCTCCTTGAAAGAAAAAAAATATGACCAACCTATACAGCTTATTAAAAACAGAGACATTACCTTGCCAAAATAGGTCTGTCTAGTCAAAGCTATGGTTTTTCCAGTAGTCATGTATGGATGTGAGAGTTGGACTATAAAGAAAGCTGAGCACTGAAGAATTGATGCTTTTGAACTGTGGTGTTGGAGAAGACTCTTGAGAGTCCCTTGGACTGCAAGGAGATCCAACCAGTCCATCCTAAAGGAAATCAGTCCTGAATATTCATTGGAAGGGCTGATGTTGAAGCTGAAACTCCAATACTTTGGCCACCTGATGAGAGGAACTGATTCATTGGAAAAGACCCTGATTCTGGGAAAGTTTGAAGGCAGGAGGAGAAGGGGACAATAGAGGATGAGATGGTTGGATGGCATCACTAAGTGGATATTTGTTTTAGTAAACTGCGGCAGTTGGTGATGGACAGGGAGGCCTGGTATGCTGCGGTCCATGGGGCTGCAAAGAGTCAGACACGACTGAGCGACTGAACTGAACTGAACTGAAGGAGAAGATATTAAGAAGAGGTGGCAAGTATACACAGATGGACTCTACAAAAAAATCTTCATGACCTAGAGAGCCATGATGGTTTGATCACTCATCTAGAGCCAGACATCCTGAAATGTGAAGTCAAGTGGGTCTTAGGAAGCATCACTACAAACAAAGCCAGTGTAGGTAATGGAATTTCAGTTGACCTATTTATAATCCTAAAAGATGATGCTGTGAAATTGCTGCACTCGATATACCATTACATTTGGAAAACTCAGCAGTAGCTACAGGACTGGGAAAGTTCAGTTTTCATTCCTTCTCAAAGAAAGACAATGCCAAAGAATGTTCGAACGACTGCATAATTGCACTCATTCCACATGCTAGCAAGGTAATGCTCAAAGTTCTCCAAGCTAGGCTTCAGCAGTGCATGAACAAAGAACCAGGATCCCAGATGTTCAACCAGGATTTGGAAAAAGCAGAGGAACCAGAGATCAAACTGCCCGCTTTCCATTAGATCATAGAAAAGGCAAAAAAAATTCCAGAAAAACATCTACTTCTGCTTCATTGTCTACATTCAAATCTTTGACTATGTGGCTCACAACAAACTGTGGAAAATTCTTCAAGAAATAGGAATACCAGACTACCTTTCTGGCCTCCTGAGAAATCTGTATGCAGGCAAGAAGCATCAGTTAGAACCGCACATGGAAGAACAGACTGGTTCCTAATTGAGAAAGGAGTACACCAGGGCTGTATATTGTCACTCTGCTTATTTATCTTATATGTAGAAAATGCCGGACTAGCTGAAGCACAGACTGGAATCAAGATTTCAGGAGAAATATCAGTAACCTCAGATATGCAGATGATACCACCCTTATGGCAGAAATCGAAGAGGAACTGAAGAGCATCTTGATGAAAATGAAAGAGGAGAGTGAAAAAGCTGTCTGAAAACTCAACATTCAAAAAACTAAAATCTTGGCATCTGGTCCCATCTCTTCATGGCACATAGCTGGGGAAACAATGAAAACCCTGAAGACTTATTTTCTTGGGCTCCAAACTCACTGCAGATGGTGACTGCATCCATGAAATTAAAAGATGCTTGATCCTTGGAAGAATAGCTATGACAAACCTAAATAGCATATTAAAAGTAGAGACATTACATTGCTGACAAAGCTCTGTCTAGTCAAAGGTATGGTTTTTTCCAGTAGTCATATATGGATGTGAGAGTTGGACCATAAGGAAGGCTGAGCATCAAAGGATTGATGCTTTTGAACTGTGTTGCTGGGGAAGACTCTTGAGAGTCCCTTGAACTGCAAAGAGAACAAATTTGTCAATCCTAAAGGAAATCAGTCATGAATATTCATTGGAAGGACTGATGCTGAAGCTGAACCTCAAATATTTTTGTCACCTGATGCAAAGATCTGACTCATTAGAAAAGACCCTGATACTGGGAAAGATTGAAGGCAGGAAAAGAAGGGGACCGCCGAGAATGAAATGTTTGTATGACATCAACAACTTGACAGGCATGAGTTTGAGCAAGCTCTAGTAGATGGTGAAGGTAGGGAAGGCTGGCATGCTACATTCCATGGTACCACAAAGAGTCAGACATGACTGAGTGACTGAACAACAGCAAATTGTTCATAATATTCTCTTATGGTTTTTTGTGTGTGTTTCTGTGATATCAGTTGTTATTTCTCATCTTTCATTTCTAGTTTTGTTTATTTTGATCCTCTCTCTTTTGTTATTGAGTCTGGCCAGAAGTTTGTTAGTTTTGTTTGCCCTTTCTAAGAACCAGTTATGGTTTTATTGATCTTTTCTGTTTTTTAAGCTCCATTTTATTTATTTCCTCACTGATATTTATTATTTCCTTCCTTCTGCTGACTTTGGGTTTTGCTTGTTTGTTTTTCTTTTGCTAGTTGTTTTAGTTGGTATTTTAGGAAGGAGATTTTTCTTGTTTCTTGAGGAAGGCCTGTTTCACTATGAAATTCCCTCTTAGAACTGCTTTTGCTGCATCACATAGATTTTTAAAAACATCACATAGATGTTTTCATCATCCTTTGTCTTAAGCTATATATTCTTATTTCTTCCTTGACTTTATCATTGACCCATTGACATTCCAGTAAAATATTTTTTAGTCTCCAAGTATTCTTTCTTTTCCTTTTTTCTTCCTGTGGTTGATTTCATACTGTTGTGATCAGAGTAGATGCTGGAAGCAAATTCCATCCTCTTATATTTGTTGAGGCTTATTTTGAACATAGTACATGGTCCGTTCTAGAGACCATATGGAACATTTCACACATGCTTGTAAAAAGTGGCATTTTCTAATTTTCTAATTTTTTTTTTTTTTTTTTTTTAGATATAGTGTCCTGCATATATCAATTAAGTTCACCTGGTCTATTGTGTTATTTAGGATCTCAGCTGCCTCATCTATTTTCTGCCTGAATGATCTGTCCATTGATGTCAGCAGGGTGTTAAAGTTTCCTGTTATTAAAGTTTCCTATTATCAATTTATTTCTTATGTCTGTTCACATTTGCTTTATATATTTAGGTGCTCCTACATTGAGTGGATATATATTAATGAGTGTAATATCCTTTTCTTCTATTGATCCCTTTATCATTATATAATGCTTTTCTTTTTTTTTTAATGGACATTGTTCTAAATTCTATTTCATTTGATATAAGTATTCACTATTCTCCCTTTCTTGTTTCTTTTTGTATGAAATATATTTTTCCACCCCCTCACTTTCAATCCATGTGCCTTTTTCCCTGAAATGGTCTCTTGTATGTGGCATATTGTAGGTTCTTATTTTCTTATCCAGTCTGCCACTCTATGTATTTTGACTGGAGCATTTATTCTATTGGCATTTAAAGCAATGATTTGTAGGTATGTATTACTCCTATATACTCCTAGCTTTCCAGTTGTTTTTGTAGCTTTTCTTCATTCATTTCTTCTTCTTTTAGTTTTCCCTTTAGTGATTTTACTTTATTATTATTTTTTTGTGGTATACTTGAGTGCCTTTATTTTTGTTAACCTATTATATGGTATTGATTTCTGGTTACCATGGAGTTCAAGTATATCGATCCATAACTATATCTACTAGCTTTAAACTGATAATCATTCAAGGGTGACTTTTTTTTCCATCCTATCTAGTTATATGGTTATCTTTCTTTCAGGTTTTGTTGTACAGATCTTCTGCCAGTTTGCAGTTAGTTTTCCATGAGAATTGTTTCACAAATAATAATATTTTTGATGTGTTCATGGGAGGAGTTGAGAATGTGGATTCTCCCACTCTGCAGTCTTGATCCTCCTCTGAGCCCCCATTTTTAATGACAGTCACTGACTGCAAAATTTATATAGAAAATGGTCTCAGTTCACCTTACCCAATTTTCTTTTCACTCACAGATGTCTAGATGCAATTTCCAGACAGACAGTTCAGAAATTTTCCATCTGCTCAATTTTTAAAACGTAAAATTTTCCTTTCTAGAGCTAAGGAATCCTGTCCATATCTTTTAGAAACTCTAAGCTCTTTTGGATATGTAAAGTCTAATCTCTTCTTGACTTTTAGATATCTTGTAAGCTTTGAATGATCTGTGGTTACTTTTATAAGATCATTTTACCTTCTGAAGAATGCATTATTTTTTCCCAAATGCACAAAATACGAAAATTCCTTGACACTGTATTAATAGACATTTTTCTTGAGAAAATATATTTGTTGTATTTAGGTTCTCAATAAGAATATTACTTAAAATATGATGCTCAAGATATATTTAGGATGCTAATAGTTTCCATAACTAATTATTTTAAATTTATATAAACAAAGATTGAGAAATTTTGCTAACATATCTAAACAAATTTATATTAACAAGTTTTTTAACTTGATCTAGACAATTTTATTGTAGTCAGCAAAACATGCTCCCACTGATACAACTTGATTTGAGAAGTAGCAATAATTTTCCATGTACAAATAACTGTATTCAATAAAAAAGAGTAAGCTGCCAATGTTTTTAAGTGCTTTTTCTTTTTTTTTCTGCTCTGTGCAGCATGTGGGATCTTGATTCCTCTGTGAGAGACTGAACCCATGCACTTCTGCAATGGAAGTACGCATTTCACTGGACCACTAGAGGAATCCAGAGGTGCATCTTTAAAGTCTAAAAATATTGGCTTGTTGTGTGACTTTAAGAAGATAGATATGCTTGATAAAAATTTGTGACCACATTTTAAAAAGACATGATATAGAAACACTAAATTGACAAAAATCTGTATTTCACATTAAATTGCCTTATTTGTATGGATGTAAGTCATGTCATAAACTGATTAAAGCTTATTTAAAATTTTAATGGAAGCATTGATCTATGCGTTGGTCAGAATATTATGTCTCCGAGTCACATGACAGTTGTTTTTCCTACTCCCACACTAAGATATAAATTGCTCAAAGTAGCCAGAATGAGGACATTGCTTGGGCTGGAAAAGCTTTCCCTAAGACTTGAGAGAGGACAAAGCCCGGTACTTTGTGAATAGCTTGAACAGGGAGGTGGCAGGCCTTCAGAGAGAGAGTAGTTATATGGTGCTCTATGACACTGGTACCCTGGCTCTTCCTTGAATGTGTCACCCATGCTCCCATCTGAAGAGTTCTGCCCCTGCCTTTTCTGAAAAGTGTTTCCCTTTGTTCAAATGTCATGTCAATTCCTTGTTCAAAGGCAAGGTTTTCAATAAAGATTTCAATGGCAGATTATACTTTTTCTAAAATGAAATAGCACTATTTCCACTCCTTCGTCCTCTTCCAGAACCTGGCTAGAGGCAGAACCTTTTTATTCTTTAACCACACTACCAGCATGTGGGATCTTAGTTCCCCAAGCAGGGTTGGAACCTGTGTCCCCTGCTGTGGAAGTACGGAGTCTTAGCCACTGACCACCTGGGAAGTCCTGAGGCAGAATCTATTCAACCCCTTGAAACTGGCATCCCTTTGTAAATACCTCAACAAATAGAAACATCAACACTTCAAGGCTAGACTACCAATGGTTTCTTCTTGGATTTCTTTGGACCCAAGACTTTGGAACTCAGCTACTATTTTTTGAACCAGCCCAAACCACGAGGAGAGGCCATGCTATGTATAAGTGCTGGAGCACAACCTAGCAGATGTTTGAGAGAGCAAACTTTCAGAAAATTTTGATTCAGCTTTCAAGTCTAACAAGCTTTCTGAGACAAGTAATTCCTGCTATGTCCTATCCAAATTCTTGACTCACATATTCTTGAGATAATAGTAGTCTTATACTACTAAGTTTTGGGGTAATTTTTATGCAGTTAGAGATAACTGCCAAGGCTGCTGGTAGGGCATGTGGAAATATTTATTGTGGATCCTTTGTCTATAGAAATCATTTGATTAGGAAATGGATTGCAAAAGTCATGGGCCCAGGTGAGGAAAGTGATTCATCAATAAAGAGTTTGTTTCCTGCCCAATCAGTGCAAATGAAGATTCATAGTTCAATGCCTGATCTATGTTAGAGTCACATCAAATCAGTAGGTCAGCCCTATTTGGGTGGTCCAGTCCCTTATGACCCAAGGAAGAACTGCTACACAGGCCAGTTGAAGTCACTTCTTATCAGGCCATCCTCCTCAAATTGCAGCTTGATTGTGAGACCCGCAGGATGACCTTAGAGGCTCAGATCCCTTGAAGCACCTTGTCAACCCTATGCCTAGGTTGGGAAGTTAGATAATGCTTCAAAGAGAAGACATTGGAACCACAGTTCAAGTCCCTCCATGGGACACCTGGCCCCAGGAAATTCTAAATGTTAGGAACTTGGAACATTTCAAGGGGATTCAAAATATGAGGAACTTTGAAGCATGGGACTGGGTCAGGGATCTGCTTGTCATTATCTAACTATCATACTGATAATCAGATCAGCATCTCTAATTTCCTTATTTAAAATTTCTCCCTCAATTCCTAGTGCTCTTAGTCTTTCCCCTGCTTTGTTTTACTATACAGTACTTACAACCATATGATATGCAAGTTAATTCATCTTAAAAAATTAATATCTCTTTCCTCCCTCTAAAATGTAGGCTCCAAGTAGGTATTTTGTTTGTTTGTTTGTTCACACCAGTATACCTATCATCTAGAATTATTCCTGGAGCATGACAGATATTTAATAATGTCAGGTAGTGATGACTGTTAAGGGAAAAAGAAGGGGTAAAGGCATAGAGAAAGATGAGAATAGAGGGCTACTCTAGCTGGGGAAGTCAGGGATGGTCTCTCTGATGACATAATGTGTGAAGAGAAGCCTGAATGAAAAGATGCAGATACCTAAAGATGCTGGGACAGAGGGCTTTCAGGCAGTGGGAATAAAGCTGCAAAAATCCTAATATGGAGATGGATAGAGTGTTTGAGGAATAGACAAAGATGTGGTTAGAGCAATAGGGGATGATGGAATGAAGTGAGGTTGTGATTGCATCAAGACTTAGAAAATAAAGAGCTTTATAACCCAACATAGGACTGCTGTATATTAGTCTAAAGTCACTGAAAGACACTGAAGGGTCTTGGGAAGGAGACAGCATGATCAGTGAAAAGTGAGTGGGTGGGCAGTGAGAAGATGTACCCCACTGGAATAAGAGGGCTCCAGTGGGAGGATATAATGGGAACATTTAAATGTGGGCAAACTAGTTGGGGCTTCCCTTGTAGCTCAGTCAGTAAAGAATCTGCCTGCAGTACAGGAGACCCGGGTTCAACCCCTGGGTTGGGAAGATTCCCTGGAGAAGGAAATGGCAACCCACTCCAGTATCCTTGGCCTGGAAAATCTCATGTACAGCACAGCCTGGTGGGCTGCAGTTCATGGGGTCACAAAGAGTTGGGCATGACTGAGCTATTAACACTATTAACACTAACACTAAGCTAGTTGAATTTGGAAATGATTGGAGAAGAAAATCATTCAACAAGCACTTATCAGTTACAGTGTGCATACTGACAGTATGCTAGGATTTAGAGATTTGGAAGTTAATAAAATACTGTTATAAAACTCACATTCAATGGAAGAAAAAGTGAAACCAAATAATAATAAGATCCTGTGCTGTCATAGCTATCATCACACTTGATTGTAATATCATTGTCTATTTTCTTTACTGAACTAAAAAGAGCCATCGCTATTTTGCCTTGCTTGACATTCCCTTCTGTCATCTTTAGCTCTGAGCATAGTGAGTACAGTGAATATATGACATAGTGGACACTATGTATATACTTTAAGAATGAATGAATCTAACATTGTTACTGGGCATTTGTTCATCTCTAGAGTTTGTTCCCTGAAGTTTGCCTCTTTAGTCATAGCCAGTTTGTCATTTGTACAGTATTTTGTCATCTGTTAATCTGGTTTTTCCTGTGGCAGGCAGGGTCAGAACCATTCATATCTCTCAAGATTTTCCTACAATGCTGAACTCACACTTCCAAATAAATATTATACATCACTACATTTTTTTGATGGAGGGATTGATTGAAGCAGCCACAGTGTGTTCTTAGTGACCAGGGGAGTCCCATTTGGATGAAAAAATAATAATAATAAAGTATAGATTACATACTTTGTGAATTCAGTGGCACATGGATAATTAGGAATTGACTGCAATTTGTCTTCGCATGGAGTTCATCAATTTAAGTAACTTTATGCTAAATTTTAAAATAAAGTAAAATGTTTTAAGTAGCATAATCAAATTTCAAAACTGTTGGAAAATAAAGAATAGAAAATAAATCCATCTATACCTTTCCTTTTCACAGCTATTTGTAAGGCCTCCCCAGACAGCCATTTTGCTTTTTTGCATTTATTTTCCATTGGGATGGTCTTGATCCCTGTCTCCTGTACAATGTCACGAACCTCATTCCATAGTTCATCAGGCACTCTATCTATCAGATCTAGGCCTTTAAATCTTTTTCTCACTTCTACTGTATAATCATAAGGGATTTGATTTAGGTCATACCTGAATGGTTTAGCGGTTTTCCCTACTTTCTTCAATTTAAGTCTGAATTTGGTAATAAGGAGTTCATGATCTGAGCCACAGTCAGCTCCTGGTCTTGTTTTTGTTGACTGTATACAGCTTCTCCATCTCTGGCTGCAGAGAATATAATCAATCTGATTTCGGTGTGGACCATCTGGTGATGTCCATCTGTAGAGTCTTCTCTTGTGTTGTTGGAAGAGGGTGTTTGCTATGACCAGTGTGTTTTCTTGGCAAAACTCTATTAGTCTTTGCCCTGCTTTATTCCGCATTTCAAGGACAAATTTGCCTGTTATTCCAGGTGTTTCTTGACTTCCTACTTTTGCATTCCAGTAACCTATAATGAAAAGGACATCTTTTTTGGGTGTTAGTTCAAAAAGGTCTTGTAGGTCTTCATAAAACCGTTCAACTTCAGCTTCTTCAGCATTACTGGTTGGGGTATAGACTTGAATAACTGTGATATTGAATGGTTTGCCTTGGAGACGAACAGAGATCATTCTGTAGAAAGCCTTCTTCAGCAATCAATGCAAAGAAATCGAGGAAAACAACAGAATGGGAAAGACTAGAGATCTCTTCAAGAAAATTAAAGATACCAAGGGAACATTTCATGCAAAGATGGGCTCGATAAAGGACAGAAATCGTCTGGACCTAACAGAAGCAGAAGATATTAAGAAGAGGTGGCAAGAATACACAAAAGAACTGTACAAAAAAGATCTTCACAACCCCGATAATCATGATGATGTGATCACTAATCTAGAGCCAGACATCCTGGAATGTGAAGTCAAGTGGCCCTTAGAAAGCATCACTACGAACAAAGATAGTGGAGGTGATGGAATTCCAGTTGAGCTATTTCAAATCCTGAAAGATGATTCTGTGAAAGTACTGCACTCAATATGCCAGCAAATTTGGAAAACTCAGCAGTGGCCACAGGACTGGAAAAGTCAGTTTTCATTCTAATCCAAAAGAAAGGCAACGCCAAAGAATGCTTAAACTACCGCACAATTGCACTCATCTCACATGCTAGTGAAGTAATGTTCAAAATTCTCCAAGCCAGGCTTCAGCAATATGTGAAACGTTAGCTTCCTGATGTTCAAGCTGGTTTTAGAAAAGTCAGAGGAACCAGAGATCATATTGCCAACATCCACTGGATCACGGAAAAAGCAAGAGAGTTCCAGAAAAACATCTATTTCTGCTTTATTGACTATGCCAAATCCTTTGACGGTGTGGATCACAATAAACTGTGGAAAATTCTGAAAGAGATGGGAATACCAGACCAACTAACCTGCCTCTTGAAAAATCTGTATGCAGGTCAGGAAGCAACAGTTGGAACTGGACGTGGAACAACAGACTGGTTTCAAATAGGAAAAGGTGTACGTCAAGGCTGTATGTTGTCACCCTGCTTATTTAACTTATATGCAGAGTACATCATGAGAAACGCTGGACTGGAAGAAACACAAGCTGGAATCAAGATTGCCAGGAGAAATATCAATAACCTCAGATATGCAGATGACACCACCCTTATGGCAGAAAGTGAAGAGCAGCTAAAAAGCCTCTTGATGAAAGTGAAAGTGGAGAGTGAAAAAGTTGGCTTAAAGCTCAACATTCAGAAAATGAAGATCATGGCATCCAGTCCCATCACATCATGGGAAATAGATTGGGAAACAGTGGAAACAGTGTCAGACTTTTTTGGGGGGGGGGCTCCAAAATGACTGCAGATGGTGACTGCAGCCATGAAATTAAAAGACGCTTACTCCTTGGAAGAAAAGTTATGACCAGCCTAGATAGCATATTCAAAAGCAGAGACATTACTTTGCCGACTAAGCTCCGTCTAGTCAAGGCTATGGTTTTTCCAGTGGTCATGTATGGATATGAGAGTTGGACTGTGATGAAGGCTGAGCGCCGAAGAATTGATGCTTTTGAACTGTGGTGTTGGAGAAGACTCTTGAGAGTCCCTTGGACTGCAAGGAGATCCAACCAGGCCATTCTGAAGGAGATTAGCCCTGGGATTTCTTTGGAGGGAATGATGCTAAAGCTGAAACTCCAGTGCTTTGGCCACCTCATGCGAAGAGTTGACTCATTGGAAAAGACTCTGATGCTGGGAGGGATTGAGGGCAGGAGGAGAAGGGGATGACCGAGGATGGGATGGCTGGATGGCATCACGGACTCGATGGACATGAGTCTGAGTGAACTCTGGAAGATGGTGATGGACAGGGAGGCCTGGCGTGCTGCGATTCATGGGGTCGCAAAGAGTCGGACATGACTGAGCGACTGAACTGAACTGAACTGAACTGATACCTTTCTTATTTTATTTATTTAAAAATTTTTTGGAGTGTAGTAGATTTACAATATTGTGTGTAGTTTCTGCTGGTCAGCAAAGATTGGGATCTGGGATTACCAGATGTAAACTAATCTATATAGGATGGATGAACAAGTTCCTATTGTACAGCACAAGGAGCTATATTCAATATTCTGTGATAAACCATGATGGAAAAGAATATGAAAAATAATATGTAGATGTATAGCACACACACAAACAAAACAAAAAGAATGAATAAATAATTACAAAAGCAATGATGGAGATACATATGGGCACAGAGAACACAAGGGAAGAGACATCAGGAGAGACTTACTAGGTCTCTAGTTGGTACCAGTGGGAAGTGAGTATGACATTTCAGGAAAATAGGCTGATTCGGAATTTCTAGGGGAAATTCGTTTGATGCTATAAAGTTGAGGTGTATGGAAACTTCAGTGAAATAGGGTTTAAGAAATAGTCATGCATATATCATGGATGCATTTATGAGCCACTTTAGGGTTTATTCTATACATAGTGGGGAAAATAGCAAAGAGCTTTCAGCATAGGAGGCATGTGCTTAGGCTGCCATGGTGTGGCTGTGATTTGCAGGATGCATTCGAGTAGGTCACACCAGATTTAGGAAATTAGTCACTGGCTGCTTTTATGGGCACATGACAGAATGTCTTGCTGTCCATTAATCTGGAGTTTTGGGGTAGGCAAACCAAGAGGCTGACATAATGTCCTCCTTCATTGCCAGCTCCCCCTGCTCCTTTTATACTTGTATTGGAGCCATTTGACTCCCACTTGAGTCTTGCCCTTGCCCTGGGACTTGAGACCAAATCTATCTACAGTCAGAAGTGGTTAAGAAGGAAATCTGAGAGTCCAAGGGACAGAACTAGGTTCACCCTGCCACTCCTCTCATTCAGAATCTATGCCCTAAATTTAGTAATCTGGCTATTACTTTATCCCTATAATCAAGATCAGAAATTTACTCATATATCCACTGGGACTGGGCACATGTCTTACTGTTACCACTTGCCTTGGTTGCAGAGCCTCTAGCCCATTTCTGTGTGAATTAGCAAAAGATATGTTCTCTGGGGGGCTTCCCAGGTGGCTCGGTAGGTAAAGAATCTGTCTGCAATGTGGGAGATGCAGGAGACATATGTTCAATCTCTGGGTGGGGAAGATCCCCTGGAGGAAGGCCTAGCAACCCACTCCAGTATTCTTGCTCGGAGAATCCCATGGACAGAGGAGCCTGGTGGGCTACAGTACATAGGGTGGCAAAGAGACAGATACAACTGAAGTGACTGAGCACACATATCGTCTCTGGGAAGAAACAGCTGGAATTTAAGACTCAGGATAAGTAGGTAATCCTGATTTACTTCCTTGTTGGACACCTGTGTGCTGCTTACAAACTGTACCCAGCTCCAGGATACGCTGGGCCTGCCTGAATACCATGGACTATCTCTGAACCTCAGCATCATGACTCTCATCTGGAGACCAGATCATACAAACCTGGGTGGCCATCTGCATGCTTCTCCCACCACCACCTTCTCCTGAAACCTAGCTAAGTAACTGCCTTCTGCTAACCGGTGGCTGCGCAGGAGCAGGAGGGCCGAGAGGAGCTACTCCTCATTCAAGGTCAGGAGGGGCGGCTGTGAGGAGATATCCTTCATCCAAGGTAAGGAGCAGTGGCTGCACTTTGCTGGAGCAGCCATGAAGAGATACTTCACGTCCAAGGTAAGAGAAACCCAAGTAAGATTGTAGGTGTTGCGAGAGGCATCAGAGGGCAGACACACAAACCATAATCACAGAAAACTAGTCAATCTAATTACTCATACCACAGCCTTGTCTAACTCAATGAAACTAAGCCATGGCATGTGGGGACACCCAAGACGGGTGGGTCATGGTGGAGAGGTCTGACAGAATGTGGTCCACTGGACAAGGGAACGGCAAATCACTTCAGTATTCTTGCCTTGAGAACCCCATGAACAGTATGAAAAGGCAAATAGATAGGATACTGAAAGAGGAACTCCCCAGGTCGGTAGGTGCCCAATATACTACCGGAAATCAGTGGAGAAATAACTCCAGAAGGGAGGAAGGGAAAGAGCCAAAGCAAAAACAATACGCAGTTGTGGATGCGACTGGTGATAGAAGCAAGGTCCGATGCTGTAAAGAGCAATATTGCATAGGAACCTGGAATGTCAGGTCCATGAATCAAGGCAAATTGGAAGAGGTCAAACAGGAGATGACAAGAGTGAACATTGACATTCTAGGAGTCAGTGAACTAAAATGGACTGGAATGGGTGAATTTAACTCAGATGACCATTATATCTACTACTGCGGCAAGAATCCCTTAGAAGAAATGGAGTAGCCATCATGGCAACAAAAGAGATCAAAATGCAGTACTTGGATGCAATCTCAAAAACAACAGAATGATCTCTGTTTGTTTCCAAGGCAAACCATTCAATATCACAGTTATCCAAGTCTATGCCCCAACCAGTAACACTGAAGAAGCTGAAGTTGAACGGTTCTATGAAGACCTACAAGAACTTTTAGAACTAACACCCCCAAAAGATGTCCTTTTCATTATAGCGAACTGGAATGCAAAAGTAGGAAGTCAGAAAACACCTGGAGTAACAGGCAAATTTGGCCTTGGAATGCGGAATGAAGCCGGGCAAAGCTAATAGAGTTTTGCCAAGAGAACGCACTGGTCATAGCAAACACCATCTTCCAACAACAGAAGACAAGACTCTACAGATGGACATCACCAGATGGTCAACACCAAAATCAGATTGATTATATTCTTTGCAGCCAAAGATGGAGAAGCTCTATACAGTCAGCAAAAACAAGACCAGGAGCTGACTGTGGCTCAGATCATGAACTCCTTATTGCCAAATTCAGACTTAAATTGAAGAAAGTACGGAAAACAGCTAGACCATTCAGGTGTGACCTAAATCAAATCCCTTATGATTATACAGTGGAAGTGAGAAATAGATTTAAGGGACTAGATCTGATAGATAGGGTGCCTGACGAACTATGGAATGAGGCTTGTGACATTGTACAGGAGACAGGGATCAAGACCATCCCCATGGAAAAGAAATGCAAAAAAGCAAAATGGCTGTCGGGGGGGGGGGGGGTTGCTTACAAATAGCTGTGAAAAGAAGAGAAGCGAAAAGCAAAGGAGAAAAAGATATAGGCATCTGAATGCAGAGTTCCAAGGAATAGCAAGGAGAGATAAGAAAGCCTTCCTCAGTGATCAATGCAAAGAAACAGAGGAAAACAACAGAATGGGAAAGACTAGAGATCTCTTCAAGAAAATTAGAGATAGCAATGGAACATTTCATGCAAAGATGGGCTTGTTAAAGAACAAAAATGGTATGGACCTAACAGAAGCAGAAGATATTAAGAAAAGGTGGCAAGAATACACAGAAGAACTGTACAAAATAGATATTCATGACCAAGATAAACACGATGGTGTGATCACTCACCTAGAGCCAGACATCCTGGATTGTAAAGTCAAGTGGGCCTTAGAAAGCATCGCTGCGAACAAAGCTAATGGAGGTGATGGAATTCCAGTTGAGCTATTTCAAATCCTGAAAAATGATGCTGTGAAAGTGCTGCACCCAATATGCCAGCAAATTTGGGAAACTCAGCAGTGGCCAAGGACTGGAAAAGGTCAGTTTTCATTCCAATCCCAAAGAAAGACAATGCCAAAGAATGCTCAAACTATCACACAATTGCACTCATCTCACACGCTAGTAAAGTAATGCTCAAAATTCTCCAAGCCAGGCTTCAGCAATACATGAACCATGAACTTCCTGATGTTCAAGCTGGTTCCAGTGGTCATGTATGGATATGAAAGTTGAACTGTGAAGAAAGCTGAGCACCGAAGAATTCATGCTTTTGAACTGTGGTGTTGGGGAAGACTCTTGAGAGTCCCTTGGACTGCAAGGAGATCCAACAAGCCCATTCTAAAGAAGATCAGCCCTGGGTGTTCTTTGGAAGGACTGATGCGTTAGCTGAAACTCCAATACTTTGGCCACCTCATATGAAGAGTTGACTCATTGGAAAAGACTCTGAAGCTGCGAGGGATTGGGGGCAGGAGGAGAAAGGGATGACAGAAGATGAGATGGCTAGATGGCATCACTGACTAGATAGACATGAGTTTGGGTGACATCGACTCTATGGACATGAGTTTGGGTGAACTCTGGGAGTTGGTGATGGACAGGGATGCCTGGCGTGCTGCAGTTCATGGGGTTGCAAAGAGTCGGACATGACTGAGCAACTGAATTGAACTGAACTGAAGACAGTGTAGGATTCTTGGGGAAAATGATTTTAATTCAAGTTTCATTTTAGAGAGATATATTTGTAAACATTTTTCAATTAGATTTAGAAACCATATTATTAAAAATTACAATTACTGATCTTTCTTTGTAAATTATCTTTTCCTATTATTAGAAAATTAATACCTAGTTTTACTATATGCATAGTTAAGTTTCTTTTCATGGTTGGTCCAACTGTTTACTGTGTTATTGTCCTTCTTAAGAGTGTCACCTGTATTATGTCAGGCATTCATATATATCTATGGATATCTTTTTGTGACATCTATTCTATTCCTTTGTCCATGCATACATTGTTATACCAATACAACAGTGCTAATCTTAATGTATATGTATAATATATATATTCCTCTTTATTTGAACTAATATTTTGGAGGATTTTTACCTGAAATTCTGCTGGTTAGATTTTAATATGGATACAAAAATTTCTTTTTAGGTATTGTTTACATGGTGTTTGTTTTTCAATCCTATTTTTCCTTACTTTTCAGTATTTTTACATCTTATGTGAACTTCTTGTAAATAGCATATAGTTGGCTTTTTTTGTCAAGAATGTTCATTTTAGGGCTTCCCAGGTGGTGCTAGTGATAAAGAACTCACCTGCCAATGCAGGGAGATGTAAGACATGGGAGTTCTATCCCTGGAACAGGGCATGGCAACTCACTACAGTATTCTTGCCTAGAGAATCCCCATGGACAGAGAAGCCCAGGGGACTACAGTCCATAGAGTCACACAGAGTTGGACACGGCATGAAGCAACTTAGCAGGCACGCATGATCATTTTTGTCTTTTAATTGGAGAAATTAATTTATTTTCAGTTATATTAATAACGTTTATGTTTGAACTGGGTCTTCCCAGGTGATGCAGAGGCAAAGAATCCTTCTGCCAATGCAAGAGATGCTAGAGATGTGGGTTTCATCCATGGGTCGAGAAGATCCCCTGGAATAGGAAATGACAACCTGCTTGGAAATGGTATTCTTTCTTAGAAGTTCTCATGGACAGAGAAGCCTGGTGTGCTATAGTCCATGGAGTTGCAAAGAATTAGGCACAACTGAGCACTGGGAGCACTCATGCATGTTTGAGTTTAAATCTCTGTGCCATTTGTTCAATGTGTGTCATCGCTCAGTCGTGTCCAACTCTTTGTGACCCCACGGACTGTAGCCGACCAGGCTCCTCCATCCATGGGATTTTCCAGGCAAGAGTACTGGAGTGGGGTGCCATTTCCTTCTCCAGGGGATCTTCCCGAGCCAGGGATCGAACCCTGGTCCCCCTCATTGCAGGCAAATACTTCACTGTCTGACCCACCGGGGAAACCATTTGTTAACTGTTTATTTTCTTTGATCTACATCCCCCTTTCTTTCATTTAGGTCAGATATTTGCTCTCTCTCTCTCATATATATATATATAATTTTAAGTTACATTATCCCAGCAGGATTCCTGTACTAGGATACAAATATTCTCAGAAATAGAGAATTTGAACAAATATAAAACCTAGAGTCTGTCATACAGAGTAAAGTAAGTCAGAAAGATAAAAACAACCATCATATAGTAATCCGTATATGTGGAATCTAGAAAAGTGGTACCAATGAAACTTTATGCAGGGCAGGAGCAGAGACACAGACATAGAGAATGGATGTGCATACAAGAGTGTGGCAGAAGGGGGATGGGCAGAATTAGGAGATAGAGACTGATGTAGATCCAGTACCGTGTGCAAAATAGATAGATAGCAGGAAGCTGCTGTATACACAGGGATATTGGCTCAGTGCTCTGTGATGACCTAGCAGGGTGGGATGGGGTGGATGGGAGGGCGGTCTAAAAGGAAGGAGATATTTCTATCTATCATCTATCTCTATATATAGATTCACTTCATTGTACAGCAGAAACTAACACAACATTGTGAAGCAACTATACGCTAATTAAAAAAATAGTATCTTGAATGAGGCAAGATGTAAGGTAAGGACTAGTAAGGGTCCAAAAAGTCCAAAACTGGAGAAACAGTGAATGGGAAGCTTTTAAGGAGACACAGTAAGTCTTAAGAGAAAGTTAGCATCTATTCAATCCCAGTATTGGAGGGACTTAGATTGTAGCTGGAAAAGTGTCCAATTACCAAGGCTGTGGTGAGTAAACAAGAAGCCTTCTGATTAATTCCTATGGTCACGGGTGTGTCTTGTCGACACACAAAACAACCTCACCCTTGCTATATCCTATAAACATAAGCATTTGTTCTCATGCTGGAGATCATGTAGATCAATCTCTGTGACTCTGCTTCTGAAGGGACTCGACACCATGGGAGTTCATTCTGGGGTCTCAGAAGTAGGAATAGTGGCTACTTTGGGAAAAATCAGAGTCACTCCTAAATAAGTGTAAACAGACAATGGTATTTCAGATCTTGACTTGGACTTTGACAGTCTCACCTCCACCTGTGTCCATTGACCAAAAAAACTCACATGGAGAAGGCCAACATCCAAATCACAGGAAAGTATCCTCTGCCAAAGGTGGTTTGGGGTTAAGGAATAGATGTTTGCTGGACAGCAGTTTAATTGACCTCAGTGACTAACTAGAAATGCTTTTAAAGTGCACCCCTCAGTATTTTCTGTGCTTTTTGCTCATGCAGAAAACAAAAAAAAAAGTCATCCTTGGGCTTCTGGACCCTCTTATCTTGTTCTTTATGAATCTTTAAATGAAATCTGGGAAGCAGCTGGGTCCTTTCTTTATGAAATCTCCTTGCAATACCCTACTATATATTTTAGAACTTGAAAAAATTAATATAAAATACATGACTCCTTTCCTCCTCCCCCCAAAACAGGGTCTTCTGTAGGGCTCTTCAGACTCAATGAAGCTCAAATTTGATAGGCAACTTCAATTAGTTTCCATTAAATGTAGGAATTTGTTCTTAAGCATTTTTTCAATTGTTATCTTGAACTATAGTATTTTGAAATTGATTAATATAATATGTATTAGAATATAGAAATTTATACTGTAGATACAGAATAATACTTTAACCATTTCATTATTTTTAATATTAGAGAAAGTTCCTGATGTACTGGAAATATTATGTAGAAATAAAATGAAGGTACTCCTATGCACTCACATCAATATTGTGCATCATGTTGTCTTCTTGCCAGTAAACCACCCAAACATAAATCCTCGCATACAAGAAACACCTAAAGATGAATAGCAGCAAAATGCATATCTGAAAGAGCATAAACACTGCTGCTGCTGCTGCTGCTGCTGCTGCTAAGTCGCTTCAGTCGTGTCCGACTCTGTCCGACCCCATAGTCGGCAGCCCACCAGGCTCCCCTGTCCCTGGGATTCTCCAGGCAAGAACACTGGAGTGGGTTGCCATTTCCTCCTCCAACGCATGAAAGTGAAAAGTGAAAGTGAAGTCGCTCAGTCGTGTCAGACTCTTAGCGACCCCATAGACTGAAGCCTGCCAGGCTCCTCTGTCCATGGGATTTTCCAGGCAAGAGTACTGGAGTGGGGTGCCATTGCCTTCTCCTACCATGTGTAAAATAGATAACCAATAAGGATCTACTTTATAGCACAGGAAACTATACTCAATATTTTATAATAAATTCTAATGGAAAAGAATCCAAAAAAAGAATAACTAAAACAGCCTTGTAAATCAACTATATTTCAATTTTTTAAAAAAGCTTTTAAAAAGAGTATGGATAAAACAAACACCTCCAATCCATTGAGTGTATGTAGCTAAACCAAAAGTATATTGCAGAATATTGGAACAACGGTAGGTTTTTTCATTACCTAATATCTTCAGATAAAAGCTAATTCATATTAGTCAGTTCAGAAGAAATAAAAGGAAAATTGCAAAGAAAGATTTATGATAATCGTGGAAATGGCATTGTATTTGTAGAAACTGTGATAAACAAAACAGATTCTACAAGGGTTTTAATTTGCTTGGTTGACCCAGAATGCCAAAGCATCACTGATGCTGCAGTCACAAGCAGTAAAGACAAGGGCACAACATAAACACCTGGATAGAAGATAGTCAGAAAAGATACCAAGAGACTTGGGGAAAAAGGAGAAAAAAACAGGAAATAGCACTCATGTGCTCCTAGGGATTTTTGCTTTGTTGTTGTTTTTATTCAATGAGGATTTTCTTACTTTTTTGCTCTATAAAAAATGTCTTAGAAATAGTTTGTATTTTGTATGTGCTGTAGTGGAAAGATTCCTCTGAACCTTTAAATTCTTTGTTGCCAGAAATAAAATCTCTCCTTCTGAAAATCTTCACCAAATCTTAGGCAGAAACAAGGCTCTCACATTGTCATAAAGTTTCCCCAAATCTTTTTGCTTTTCTTTAGAGATAATTTAAATACTTAGATATGTAAAATATATTGTACCACAAAAAATTTCCAAGAATTGTTCTCCTGTCCTGTTTCTACAGCACATCACTTTATTCTATTTTATTTTTTTAAACTCAGTAAGATGTAATCTACAGCAGCTTGGACTGTGGGGATGATCCAAGGGAACAATGCAAGGAACTTCTGGAGGTAAATTATTTGATCAATAACCAAATTTCATTTTATCAAATTTTAGTTTTATGAAGCTCAGATTTATGAAGGCCAGAACTCCAAGTATTAACATAAAGCATAGCTCACTCTTATAGTGCCTTACAGTCAGGCTCTGGGGTCAGTAGGCTTTCTTCTTACTGCTGCCTTCCTTCAAAATCCACAGCTTCTTTGAAGCTTTTGCATTTTAATGTACCACCCACCAACTTCCTTCATTTCTGTCATTGCCATTTTCTAGGTCATTTTCTTTCGTTCATGAAAATAGGACTCCTCATCTTTCATATGGTCATTCTCAGGTAAATGTATTGGCCTCTCAGTGGTTTGACCTAATTATCTTCAGTTTTCTTCCCCTGCTCTCATCTTTGCTAGGCACTCCCATCATTCCTCCTGAAAACAGCTCTTTTGCCCATTTCTGTTCCCTTCTAACCTTGAAAGAACCTAATTAGCCTGTTTATTCTTTTCCTAGATAGAAGTAAGAGTGAAGAACTAAGTAGTTAAAGAATGATGAGCTCTCTGCCCTTAATTACCTCCTTAGCAATCTTGCAGGCATATCACACAGGCAAAATAACATCTGTAGTGACAGCCAGTCAGCCTTCATGCAATGGAGAAGAATATGGAACCCAGGCTCCTGCCTCTGTGATTCACTGAGATTCTTCTCATATTTTCCATTAAAAACTGTCCCAACTCAGCAAAATATTTGGATTTGGTCTCAAGACATGAATCTACTTCTCCCCAGATTGCCAGCTTTTCTTATTAACCTGTCTTTACTTTCTATTGACACTTGCCCTCTTCAATTATTGGCTTCAAGTGCCAAGGAGCTAAATTTGAGTTCTGTAACACTCCTACCCTAGACCCTATCGATACACCATCACAGACATTTCTATTTCAAGCATCTCAGGCTTTGGCCTGTTCACATATCATCCTGGTAACTTCTACCAGCTCAATTACTGCAATAATCAAATCAGCCCCAATTTTTTGGTACCTTTTCAATATCACTGCTCCCTTCTTTCTTCAGTTGTCTATTTAACTCATGTCTGATGCTCATCATATCCCTTTCATGCAAATACAACAAAATCTTTTACTTTCCCTCTGTTATATAGACTAAAAAATTATGTCCACCCTTTCCTGAATCAGCTATGTTCATTGATTACAGAAAAATATATACTCATATAACTCGTGATTGAATATGCAATGAAGCCCTCAAACAGGTATTCAAACATGCCCCCAAATCCTATTACTTTGTGCCTTCTCTCTTCAAGCTTCTAATACTACTTTCTTCATTCACTTTTGTGATGCACTCACTTTTTACCTTATTGTAAAAATATTCAAAACCAGACATAATCAATACATCAATAAAGCCACATGCACCCCTGTTAATGCATCTGTGCCTTCCATCATGCCACAAAGGAATAACTGTTTCTACTCCCCAATAAAGTCAACCCACTGTGATGCTCTGGATCCTGTCCTCTTTTCATTTTCCTCTCATTCCTTCAGCAACTTTCTTATCTACTGTGTCTTTCTTATTTTCCCTGCCCAGGTGTGCTACATCAGGTTCTATATCTTTATTTGCCTTCCCATGGACTCCTTTGGCAGTCTGTGGAATCCTACTGTCTTCTTCTCAGAATGATGTTTTAAATATATAAAGGAAAATGCTGAAGATCACAAAGAAAGTAAACTGTATAGAAACATGGAAAATCTCACAATGCAAATATGTGCTGCTTTATTAATGCTTTTGATAATGAAAATACATTTAAAATAAAGGAAAGATAAAATTAACTTTTTAGGGAGTTGCAGAGCATCAGTCTGGTTTCCCTGTGCTATGCAGCAGTTTCCCACCAGTTATGTATTTTGCACAAGATAGTGTACATATGCCAATGCCACTTTCTCAATTGTCCTACCCTCTCCTTCCCCTGCTGTGTCCACAGTTTTGTCTCCATTCCTTCCCTGTAAATATGTTCATCAGTACTATTTTTCTAGATTCCATGTATGTGTGTTAATATATAATATTTGCTGAGGCTCAAAAGGAAGGTGATATATATATTATATCCAGTTCAGTTCAGTTGTTCAGTCGTATACTACTACAACCCCATGGACTGCAGCATCCCAGGCCACCCTGTCCATCACCAACTCCTGGAGTTCACCCAAACTCAAGTCTATCGAGTCGGAGATACCATCCAACCATCTCATCCTCTGTCGTCCCCTTCTCCTCCTGCCCTAAATTTTTCCCAGCATCAGGGTCTTTTCAAATGAATCAGATCTTCACATCAGGTGGCCAAAGTATTGGAGTTTCAGCTTCAACATCAGTCCTTCCAATGAATACCCAGGACTGGTCTCGTTTAGGATGGACTGTTTGGATCTCCTTGGTGTCCAAGGACTCTCAAGAGTCTTCTCCAGCACCACAGTTCAAAAGCATCAATTCTTTGGCCCTCAGTTTTCTTTATAGTCCAGCTCTCACATCCATACATGGCTCCTGGAAAAACCATAGTTTTTACTAGATGGACCTTTGTTGGCAAAGTAATGTCTCTGCTTTTTAATATGCTGTCTAGGTTGGTCATAATCTTTCTTCCAAGGAGCAAGTGTCTTTTAGTTTCACCTGCAGTGATTTTGGAGCCCAATAAAATAAAGTCTGTCACTGTTTCCCCATCTATTTGCCATGAAGTGATGGGACCAGATGCCATGATCTTACTTTTCTGAATGTTGAGCTTTAAGTCAACTTTTTCATTCTCCTCTTTCACTTTAATATTCACTTTTTTCATCAAGAGGCTTTTTAGTTCTTCTTAACTTTATGCCATAAGGGTGGTATCATCTGCATATCTGAGGTTATTGATATTTCTCCCAGCAATCTTGATTCCACCTTGTGCTTCATCCAGCTTGGCATTTCACATGATATACTCCTCATATAAGTTAAATAAACAGGGTGACAAAATACAGCCTTGATGTACTCCTTTCCGAATTTGGAACCAGTCTGTTGTTCCATGTCCAGTTGCTTCTTGATCAGCATACAGGTTTCTCAGGAGGCAGGTCAGGTGATCTGGTATTCCCATCTCTTTAAGAATTTTCCACAGTTTGTTGTGATTCACACAGTTGAAGGCTTTGGCATAGTCAATAAAGCAGAAGTAGATGTTTCTCTGGAACTCTCTTGCTTTCTCAGTGATCCAATGGATGTTGGCAACTTCATCTCTGGTTCCTCTGCCTTTTCTAAATCCAGCTTGAACATCTGGAAGTTCATGGTTCATGTACAGTTGAAGCCTGGCTTGGATAATTTTGAGCATTACTTTGCTAGCATGTGAGATGAGTGGAATTGTGTGGTAGTTTGAACATTCTTTGGCATTGCCTTTCTTTGGAATTGGAATGAAAACTGACCTTTTCCAGCCGTGTGGCCACTGCTGAGTTTTCCAGATTCACTGGCATATTGAGAGCAGCACTTTCACAGCATCATCTTTTAGGATTTGAAATAGCTCACCTGGAATTCCATCACCTCCACTAGCTTTGTTTGTAGTAATGCAGCTTGACTTCACATTCCAGGATGTTTAATTCTAGGTGAGTAATCACACCACCTATAATAAAGTGGGCTGCCACCAGGGGAGCCCAAATGCTAAAAAGTTGAAAAAGCTGGTGCCAAGAGTGTTATAAAGGGACCGAATTCATTCTGATGGAGTTAGGAAAATTTGCCTAAGGGAGAGAAATTGAGTTGAAATATAAAAGTTGAATGCAAATGAATAAAGCAAGGAAGTGGGCAGGAGGGGAAGGAAAGAATGAGAAAGGAAATAAGAGGCAGGAAATAGGAAGTAATAAAGGAAGATGGTGAGGAATGGCTTTCCAGGCAGAACCAATAGCATATATAAAGATTCTGAATTCAGAAATATACATATTATGTTTGAGAAACTTAAAAAAGACTAGTATCTTCTGGTAAGTTCTATGGAGCATAGAAAACTTTCAGGAAAGGAAGATAGGGACCAATTAATATGTGGGATTTTATCACAAGAGTCATGGAAAATTACTGAAACGTTTTAGAGAAACAGTTGATAAGATTAAATTTGCACTGTTAACTGCCTTATAGATAGACTTTGTAAACAGACTCTGCCATACATCAGAACAATAACATAAAGGCCAATTCCATTGTTGATGAAGAACTCAAAATTAATTATTAAAATGACTAAAAATTTATCTTAAATCAAAGTTGGAATACACAGAAATCTTTGAATCCGTTTAAATGTTTCCTGGCTCCTACAAATAAGCATATACATACATATATATATATGTATATATATATATATAATGCACAATAATCAAATTATTATTAAATTATATTGAAGAATACACTTTAAAATGTAAAATGATGACTCTCATATAAATATAAAATGAACACATCATAGCTTTTAACTCCTTGTCAAATGAAATTAGTGAGATGCTACAACCAGTTTCAAAGGAAAATTCAAAAAGCAATACATATGTAGGAAAATAAGAAATGCTGAAATAAATTTACAAATAGATGCACAATGAGTCTACTCACAAGCAATAATCAATTCCACTCTCCACCTGGAACAACTGATTTGCATTTCTATGGGGAGTGATCTTTGCATTGTTATTATGTGCTCATAACTTGCAGGGCATCAAGAGAGTGCTGAAATGATGAAAGAGTGAGAAAAAAAATAGAAGAACACATTTTGGGTCAATTTCAAGTCTTTGAGAATTTTTCCTACCCATATATGAATATAAATTTTATATAATAATGGTGCTCTAATGTTGGTCAAACAAGTACTGCTCTGCCCTGTAATAGATGTGACATGAAATCAATGCTCTTATTTTTAGCAAAGCTCTATGGGCGTCTGGAACACTTCTACTTTATTATTGATATAGGTTAGCTTTAGAATCTAGGGATCCAGAGAAATTTCAGCCATGTGAGACTGAGCGGAGAATCCAGTCCCATAACGCAGGATTCCTGACCCATGGAGACTGTGAGATAATAAATTCATATTGTTTTAAGTCATTAAAGCTGTGAAATTCTTACACAGACTATAAAACTGTGAGTCCATCTATATGGAGCTCAAAACTAGGCGAAACTGAACTGTGGTTTAAATAATAAGATGCAGCTATCTCTGGGAAGTAAGGAGGGTAATAATTGGGTGGGTTTGTGTGGACTTCTGGAATCTGACGATGCTCATTTCTTGATCTGGAGAAGTGCACTTACTTGGTAGAAATTCATTAAGCTGTACACTGGGAAAGTACTTTGTATACTTTTGTTAGCCATTCCCTTCTCTAGGGGATCTTCCCAATCCAGGAGTTGAACCCAGGCCCCTTGCATTGCAGGCAGATTCGTTACCATCTGAGCTACCAGGGAGGCCCTCTGCATGTATACTTCAGTTAAATATTATTGAAGAAAGATAGGATTTAGCTTTTCTATGAGTTTATATTATTATATTGCAAAAAAAAAAAAAAAAAAAAACCTGATAATAAAAACATATATTAAGCCCTTCTAAGGGCTTCATATGAATTTGCATTTTTATATTTTAATTTTGGTTTTGCAAACCTTTTTAATATAGAAATTTGCTAATCTGGTATAGACAGATGTAAAAATACTTGTGCTTTGAGATACACAGTTAACCCTTGAATAACATGAATTTGAACTGTGCAGGCCCATTTATACAAGGCTTTTTCTCCAATATAATATTTTCATTTTACAGATACTTAAGTAAGGGGGAAAGTGTTCCATTCAGTTCAGTTCAGTCTCTCAGTCGTGTCTGACTCTTTGCGGCCCCATGAATCGCAGCACGCCAGGCCTCCCTGTCCATCACCAACTCCCGAAGTCCACTCAAACTCACGTCCATTGAGTCAGTGATGACATCCAGCCATTTCATCCTTTGTCATCCCCTTCTCCTCCTGCCCCCTATCCCTACCAGTATCAGAGTCATTTCCAATGAGTCAACTCTTCCCATGAGGTGGCCAAAGTACCGGAGTTTCAGCTTTAGCATCATTCCTTCCAAAGAAATCCCAGGGTTGATCTCCTTCAGAATGGACACGTTGGATCTCCTGGCAGTCCAAGGGACTCTCAAGAGTCTTCTCCAACACCACAGTTCAAAAGCATCAATTGTTCGGCGCTCAGCTTTCTTCACAGTCCAACTCTCACATCCATACATGACAACTGGAAAAACGATAGCCTTGACTAGATGGACCTTAGCTGTCAAAGTAATGTCTCTGCTTTTGAATATGCTATCTAGGTTGGTCATAACTTTTCTTCCATGGAGTAAGCGTCTTTTAACTTCATGGCTGCAATCACCATCTGCAGTGATTTTGGAGCCCACAAAAATGAAGTCTGACACTGTTTCCACTGTTTCCCCATCTATTTGCCATGAAGTGATGGGACTGGATGCCATGATCTTCGTTTTCTGAATGTTGAGCTTTAAACCAACTTTTTCACTCTACTTTTTCACTTTCATCAAGAGGCTTTTGAGTTCCTCTTCACTTTCTGCCATAAAGATGGTGTCATCTGCATGTCTGAGGTTATTGATATTTCTCCTGGCAATCTTGATTCCAGCTTGTGTTTCTTCCAGTCCAGCATTTCTCATGATGTACTCTACATATAAGTTAAGTAAGCAGGGTGACAATATACAGCCTTGACGCACTCCTTTTCCTATTTGAAACCAGTCTGTTGTCCCATGTCCAATTCTAATTGTTGCTTCCTGAGCTGCATACAGATTTCTCAAGAGGCAAGTCAGGTGGTCTGATATTCCCATCTCTTTCAGAATTTTCCACTGTTTATTGTGATCCACACCGTCAAAGGCTTTGGCATAGTCAATAAAGCAAAAATAGATGTTTTTCTGGAACTCTCTTGTTTTTTCCATGATTGAGTGGATGTTGGCAACTTGATCTCTGGCTCCTCTTCCTTTTCTAAAACCAGCTTGAACATCAGGAAGTTCACGGTTCACATATTGCTTAAGCATGGCTTGGAGAATTTTGAGCATTACTTTACTAGCATGTGAGATGAATGCAATTGTGTGGTAGTTTGAGCATTCTTTGGCATTGCCTTTCTTTGGTATTGGAATGAAAACTGACCTTTTCCAGTCCTGTGGCCACTGCTGAGCTTTCCAAATTTACTGGCATATTGAGTGCAGCACTTTCACAGCATCATCTTTCATGATTTGAAATAGCTCAACTGGATTTCCATCACCTCCACTAGCTTTGTTCATAGTGATGCTTTCTAAAGCCCAGTTAACTTCACATTCCAGGATGTCTGGCTCTAGATGAGTGATCGCATCATCATGATTATCTTGGTCATGAAGATCTTTTTTGTACAGTTCTTCTGTTTATTCTTGCCACCTCTTCTTAATATCTTCTGCTTCTGTTAGGTCCATACCATTTCTGTCCTTTAACAAGCCCATCTTTGCATGAAATATTCCCTTTGTACCTCTAATTTTTTGAAGAGATCTCTAGTCTTTCCCATTCTGTTGTTTTCCTCTATTTCTTTGGATTGATCACTGAAGAAGGCTTTCTTATCTCTTCTTGCTATTCTTTGGAACTCTGCATTCAGATGCTTATTTCTTTCCTTTTCTCCTTTGTTTTTTGCCTCTCTTCTTTTCACAGCTATTTGTAAGGCCTCCCCAGACAGCCATTTTGCTTTTTTGCATTTCTTTTCCATGGGGATGATCTTGATCCCTGTCTCCTGTACAATGTCACGAACTTCGGTCCATAGTTCATCAGGCACTCTATCTATCAGATCTATGCCCTTAAATCTATTTCTCACTTCCACTGTATAATCATAAGGGATTTGATTTAGATCATACCTGAATGGTCTAGCAGTTTCCACTACTTTCTTCAGTTTAAGTCTGAATTTGGTAATAAGTGGTTCATGATCTGAGCCACAGTCAGCTCCTGGTCTTGTTTTTGTTGACTGTATAGAGCTTCTCCATCTTTGGCTGCAAAGAATATAACCAATCTGTTTTTGGTGTTGACCATCTGGTGTTGTCCATGTGTAGAGTCTTCTCTTGTGTTGTTGGAAGAGGGTGTTTGCTATGACCAGTGCATTTTCTTGGCAAAACTCTATTTGTCTTTGCCCTGCTGCATTCCTCATTCAGGGATCACAATATGAGAAATAAAAAAACTAGGGTCTGGGTCCTAATTGTATCGAAACTGTTTTAATTTTCTGCCCTTGTGCAAGTCTTATAACAATTCCTTTGTTTTTGAGTCAGAGACAGTGATAATTGGGCTGTGAAGACTGAAGGGTGAAGGGCAGTTGGTACTCTTAACCCACCTTTTTTGAGGGTCCACTGTACTCAGTTCTTGTTTAAGAATCTTTCCCTAACCTGCAATGTTTTTAGAGTTAAATCAACAGAATTGATTAAACTGTATCTGAGAAACGCTGGACTGGAAGAAACACAAGCTGGAATCAAGATTGCCAGGAGAAATATCAATAACCTCAGATATGCAGATGACACCATCCTTATGGCAGAAAGTGAAGAGGAACTCAAAAGCCTCTTGATGAAAATGAAAGAGGAGAGTGAAAAAGTTGACTTAAAGCTCAACAATCAGAAAACGAAGATCATGGCATCTGGTCCCATCACTTCATGGCAAATAGATGGGGAAACAGTGGAAACAGTGTCAGACTTCATTTTTGTGGGCTCCAAAATCACTGCAGATGGTGACTGCAGCCATGAAATTAAAAGATGCTTACTCCATGGAAGAAAAGTTATGACCAACCTAGATAGCATATTCAAAAGCAAATACATTACTTTGCCGACTAAGGTCCATCTAGTCACGCCTATGGGTTTTCCAGTTGTCATGTATGGATGTGAGAGTTGGACTGTGAAGAAAGCTGAGTGCTGAAGAATTGATGCTTTTCAACTGTGGTGTTGGAGAAGACTCTTGAGAGTCCCTTGGACTGCAAGGAGATCCAATGTGTCCATTCTGAAGGAGATCAACCCTGGGATTTCTTTGGAAGGAATGATGCTAAAGCTGAAACTCTGGTACTTTGGCCACCTCATGGGAAGAGTTGACTCATTGGAAAAGACTCTGATGCTGGGAGGGATTGGGGGCAGGACTAGAAGGGGACGACAGAGAATGAGATGGCTGGATATCATCACTGACTCGATGGACGTGAGTCTGAGTGAACTCCAGGAGTTGGTGATGGACAGGGAGGCCTGGCGTGCTGCAATTCATGGGGTCGCAAAGAGTCAGACACTACTGAGTGACTGAACTGATCTGAACTGAAGGGACAAATAAAGTGTTCCTAACATATGATAATTAGTTTAACAATTTCTATTTTTGTTAAAGAAAAGAACAAGATTTTTTGAGTATAAGAAAGGAAGTTTCCTCTTCCACACAGACACCTATAATTAAAGACTATTTCATTAACAATATTGAACCTATTTTTCTCATTCATTTTTAATAAGTGACATCACTTCTTAGGCCTAACATATAAAGACTCTATGGTGGAAATCACTGCTGATGAACAGGAAATAAAGGGGAAAAAAAGAGGAAAAAAAAAGGAATGAGACTGTTTAAGAGACCTCTGAGGCAATATCAAGCAAACTAATATTCACATTATAGGAATCCTAGAGGAGAAGAGAGAGAGAAAGAGCCTTAGCAAGTATTTGAAGACATAATAGCTGCAAACTTCACTAACCTGGGAAGGGAAAAAGTCACACAATCACACAAGTCCATGAACCAATGATTACACACAGAATTAACTCAACAGGAACATGCCAAGACACACTTAAATAAAATGACAAAAATTAAAGATAAAGAAAGACTATTAAAAGCTGTAAGGGAAAAAGCAACAGTGAAAGTGAAGTCACTCAGTCACATCCAACTATTTGCGACCCCATGAACTGTAGCCTACCAGGCTCCTCAGTCCACGGCATTTTCCAGGCAAGAGTACTGGAATGGGTTTGCCTTTTCTTTCTCTAGGGGATCTTCCTGACCCAGGGATCAAACCCCAGTCTCCCGTATTGCAGGCAGACACTTTACCATGTGAGCCACCAGGGAAGCCCATAACACACAGAGGAATCCCCATAAGACTCTCAGCTGCTTTTGTCAATGGTAACTCTGTAGGCTAGAAGAAAGTGGCATGATATACTTAAAGTGATGAAAGGGAAAAACTTACAGCCAAGAATACTCTACCTAAACAAGCACCTGTTCAGTTTTGATGGAGAAATCAAAAGTGTTCCATATAAGCAAAAGCTAAAAGAATTAAGCACCAACAAACCAGTTTTATAACAAATATTAAAGGTGAAAAAGAAAAGGCCACAACTAGAAACAAGAAAATTATAAAGTGAAAAGCTCACTGATAAAGGTAAACATACATAAAGGTAGAAAATCATTCACACACAAAAGCAGTAGAAAGGTTAAAAGGCAAAATTAGTAAAGTCATCTGTATCCACAATAAACAGTTAAGGGGTACACAAAACAATTAGATGTAAAATATTAAATCAAAAACAGTAATCATGAGGGGAGGAGAGTATAAATGCAGGGTTTAAAAAATGCATTTGAAATTAAGAGATCAGCAACTCAAAATGCTCACATATATATAGAGAAACTGCTACTAAAAAGGCACTCAAAGTAACTGGAAACCAAAGATCTGTAATAGATAGATATATGACATAAACCATAGCAATACTTTTTAAATCCATCTCCTAAAGTAAAGGAAATAAAAACAAAAAAAATGAATGAATGGAAACTAATTAAACTTTAAAACTTCTGCACAGCAAAGGAAATGACTGACAAAATGAAATGACAACCTACTGAATGGGAGAAAATATTTGCTAATGATATAATTTAAGCATTAATATCCAACATATAAAAACAGCTCATACAATTCAACATCCGAAAAATAAACAACCTGTTTAAAAAATGGGCAGAAGAACTGAGACATTTTTCAAATGGAGGAAATGCTGCAGGCCAATGGGCAGACAGAAGATAACTCAACATCGTTCAAAATCAGAGAAATGCAAATCAAAACCACAATGAGGTACCACTTCACACCAGTCAGAATGGCTGCGATCCAAAAATCTATAAGCAATAAATGCTGGAGAGGGTGTGGAGAAAAGGGAACCCTCCTACACTGTTGGTGGGAATGCAAACTAGTACAGCCACTATGGAGAACAGTGTGGAGATTCCTTAAAAAATTGCAAATAGAACTCCCTTATGACCCAGCAATCCCACTGCTGGGCATACACACTGAGGAAACCAGAATTGAAAGAGACACATGTACCCCAATGTTCATCGCAGCACTGTTTATAATAGCCAGGACATGGAAACAACCTAGATGTCCATCAGCAGATGAATGGATAAGAAAGCTGTGGTACATATACACAATGGAATATTACTCAGCCGTTAAAAAGAATTCATTTGAATCAGTTCTGATGAGATGGATGAAACTGGAGCCGATTATACAGAGTGAAGTAAGCCAGAAAGAAAAACACCAATACAGTATACTAACACATATATATGGAATTTAGAAAGATGGCAATGATGACCCTGTATGCAAGACAGGAAAGGAGACGCAGCTGTGTATAACGGACTTTTGGACTCAGAGGGAGAGGGAGAGGGTGGGATGATGTGGGAGAATGGCATTCTATCATGTATACTATCATGTAAGAATTGAATCGCTAGTCTATGTCTGACACAGGATACAGCATGCTTGGGGCTGGTGCATGGGGATGACCCACAGAGATGTTATGGGGAGGGAGGTGGGAGGGGGGTTCATGTTTGGGAACACATGTAAGAATTAAAGATTTTAAAATTAAAAAAATAAAAAACTTAATACTAAAAAAAAAAAAAAAAAAAAAACCCAGCTCATACAATTCAACATCCAAAAAATAAACAACCTGTTTAAAAAATGGGCAGAAGAACTGAGACATTTTTCAAATGGAGGAAATGCTGCAGGCCAATGGGAAGACGGAAGATAACTCAACATCGTTCAAAATCAGAGAAATGCAAATAAAAACCACAGTGGAATATCACTGCACACCTATTAGAATAGCCATGATCAAAATGAGCATAAATAATAAATGCTGGTGAGAATGTGGAGAAAAGATAACCTCCCATATACTATTGGTGGGACATAAACTGGTGTGGCTACTCCAGAAAGCAGTTTGCAGATTTCCTAAGAAAGTAATAGTAGCACTACAATATGAACTAGCCATTCCATTCCTGGAGATATATATATATATATGTATGTATGCTGCTGCTGCTGCTAAGTCGCGTCAGTCGTGTCTGACTCTGTGCAACCCCATAGATGGAAGCCCACCAGATTCCCCCGTCCCTGGGATTCTCCAGGCAAAAACACTGGAGTGAGTTGCCATTTCCTTCTCCAGTGCATGAAAGCGAAAAGTGAAAGGGAAGTCGTCAGTCGTGTCCGACTCTTCGCGACCCCATGGACTGCAGCCTACCAGGCTCCTCTGTCCATGGAATTTTTCAGGCAAGAGTACTGGAGTGGGGTGCCATTGCCTTCTCCCCTTAGTCTTTATATACATAGACTAAGCCATTAATTCAAAAATATGCATGCATTTAAGTGTTCATAACATCACTATTTATAATTGCCAGGAAATGAAAACAACCTTAGTGTGCAACAGATGAAAAAGTAAAGGTGTTTATACATATAACAAAAATATAGATATATATCTATAGATATATAAAACATATATATGCTTATATAAACATATATATAGATACATATATATAAAGATAGATAGATAAAACATATATATATATATATATATATATATACACACACACGCACATATACATACACTGGAAGCAGACCTTGGTTTGATCCCTGGGTTGGGAAGACCTGCTGAAGAAGGGAATGGCTACCCACTCCAATAATCTTGCCTGGAGAATTTCATGGACTAGGGCTACAGTCCATTGGATGGCAAAGAATCAGACTCCACTGAGCAACTAACATTTTTACTTTCATTTTCATATACATATGTATAAAAGAGGGCTTTCCTGGTGGCTTAGATGGTAAAGAATCTGCCTTCAGTGTGGGAGACCTGGGTTTAATCACTGGGTTGGGAAGATCCCCTGGAGGAAGGCATGGCAACCCACTCCAGTATTCATGCCTGGAGAATCCCCATGGACAGAGGATCCTGGCAGGCTGTAGTCCATGGGGTGGCAAAGAGTTGGATACAACTGAGTGAATAAACACACAACATGAATAAAAGAAAGCAGGGAAAACCACTAGGCCATTCTAGTGTGACCTAAATCAAATCCCTTATACCATCCCAAATACCTTTTACAGTGAAGGTGGGGAAAAGGTTCAAGTGATTCAATCTGGTAAAACAAGTGTCTGAAGAACTATAGATGGAGATTTATAACATTGTACAGGAAGTGGTGACCAAGATGTTCCCAAAGAAAAAGAAATGCAAGAAGGAAAGGTGGTTGTCTGAAGAGGCTTTACAAATAGCTGAGGAAAGAAGAAAAGTGAAAGGCAAAGAAGAAAGGAAAGATACACCCAAGTGAATGCAGAGTTCCAGATAATAGCAAGGAGAGATAAGAAGGCTTCTTCAATGAACAATGCAAAGAAACAGAGGAAAACAATAAAATGGGAAAGACTAGAAATCTCTTTAAGAAGTTGAGTGATATGAAGGGACTATTTCATGCAAGAATGGGCATGATAATGGACAGAAATGATAAGGACCTAATAGAAGCAGAAGAAATTAAGAAGAGGTGGCAAGAATATACAGAAGAACTATACGAAAAATGTCTTAATGACTCTGATAACCACAATGGTATAGTTCCTCACCTAGAGCCAGACAATCTGAAGCATGAAGTCAAGTGGGCCTTAGGAAGCATTATAATGAACAAAGCTAGTGGAGATGATGGAATTCCAGGTGAACTATTTAAAATCCTAAGAGATAATGCTGCTAAAATGTTGCACTCAACTGGAAAACTCAGCAGTGGCTATAGGAATGGAAAAGGTCAGTTTTCATTCCAATCCCAAATAAGGGCAATACCAAAGAATGTTCAAACTACAGTGCTTATTTCACAGGCTGACAAGGTTATGCTCAAAATTCTTCAAGCTAGGCTTCAACAGTATGTGAGTCAAGAACTTCCAGATGCACAAGCTGTGCTTAGAAAAGAGAGGAATCAGAGGTCAAATTGGCAATTTTCATTGGATCATAAAGAAAGCAAGGGTATTCTAGAAAAACATCTACTTCTGCTTCATTGACTATGCTAAAAGCTTTGACTGTGTGGATCATAACAAACTGAAAAATAAAATTGTTAAAGAGATGGGAGTGCCAGACCACTTTACCTGTCTCCTGAGAAACGTGTATGTGGGTTAAGTAGCAACAGTTAGACCCAGACATGGAACACGGATCATTGAAATTGGGAAAGGAATATTTCAAGGCTGTGTATTGTCACCCTGTTTATTTAACTTGCATGCAGAGAACATCATGTGAAATACTGGGCTGGATGAAGCACAGGCTGGAATCAAGATTGCTGGGAGAATTATCAATAACCTCAGATATGCAGATGACACTACCCTTATGGCAGAAAGCGAAGAGGAACTAAGAAGCCTCTTGATGAAGGTGAAAGAGGAGAATGAAAAAAGTAGCTTGAAACTAAACAATCAAAAAACTAAGAGCATAACATCCAGTCCCATTATTTCATGGCAAATAGAAGGAGAAAAAATGGAAACAGTGATAGATTTTATTTTCTTGGTTTCAAAAATCATTGTGCATGTTGACTGCAGCCATGAAACTAAAAGACGTTGCTTCTTGGGAGAAAAGCTATGACAAACCTAGATAGCATATTAGAAAGCATATACATCACTTTGTCAACAAAAGTCCATACAGTTCAAAGGTATGGTTTTTCCAGTAGTCATGTATGGATGTGAGAGTTGGACCATAAAGAAGGCTGGCCACTGAAGAACTGATGCTTCCAAATTGTGGTGTGGAGAAGTTGTTTGAGGGTCCCTTGGACTGCAAGGAAATCAAACTAGTCAATTTTAAAGAAAATCAACCCTGAACATTCATTGAAAGAACTGATACTGAAGATGAATCTCTAATACTTTGCAACACAATGGGAAGAACCAACTCACTGGGTCAGATCCTAATAGTGGGGAAGATTGAAGCAAATGGAGAAAGGGGTGACAGAAGATGAGATGGTTAGATAGCATCACTGACTCAATGGACATGTATTTGAGTACAGTCCATTGGGTCACAAAGAATCATACATGACTGAGTGACTGAAAAACAGCAACAGCATACATACATGTGGGACTTTCCCAGGTGTCTCAGTGGTAAAGAATTCACTTGCCAATCAGAAGTTACAGGTTTGATTCCTGGGTTGGGAAATTCCCTGAAGAAAGAAATGGCAACTCACTCCAGTATTCTGGCCTGGAAAATTCCATGGAAATAAGATACTGGAGAGCTACAGTTCATGGGTTCACAGAGAGTCAGACCCAACTTAGAAATTAAACAGGAGCAGCAGCATACATATATGAATAAATTACATATCTGTACATATGTACAGACATACAATGAAATATGTATATATATACACACATACTTATAATGAAATACAGCCATTTAAAAAATATAGTTTTGCCATTTTCAGCAACATTGATGGATTTGGAAGGAATTATGCTCAGTGAAAGAAGTCAGACAAAAAAGACAAATACTGCATGATATCACTTATATGTAGAATCTAAGTAATACACACACTAGTGAATATAACAAAAAAACAATCAGACTCATATATACAGAGAACAAACAATTCAGCTCAGCTGCTTAGTCGTGTTCGACTCTTTGCGACCTCATGGACTGCAGCACGCCGGTCTTCCCTGTCCATCACCAACTCCCAGAGCTTGTTCAAACTCATGTCCATCGAGTCAGTAATGCCATCTAACAATCTCATCCTCTGTCATCCCCTTCTCCTCCTGCCTTCAATCTTTCCCAGCATCAGGGACATTTCCAATGAGTCAGTTCTTTACATCAGGTGGCCAAATTATTGGAGTTTCAACTTCAGCATCAGTCCTTCAAATGAATATTCAGAACTGATTTCCTTTAGGATTGACTGGTTTGATCTCCTTGCTCTCCAAGGACTCTCAAGAGTCTTCTCCAGCACCACAGCTCAAAAGCATCAATTCTGTGTTCAGCTTTCCTTATAGTCCAACTCTCACATCCATACATGACTACTGGAAAAACCATAGCTTTGACTAGATGGACATTTGTTGGCAACGTAATATCTCTGCTTTTTAATATGCTGTCTAGGTTGGTCATAGTCTTTCTTCCAAGGAGCAAGAGTCTTTTAAACTAGTGGTTTAAACTAGAACAGACTAGCGGTTTCCTAAAGAGGGAGATGGACAAACCAGGTGTGAGGAAGTGGTAGGAATACAAACTACTGGATGCAAATAGGCTAAAGGCTGTTGTATAACATGGGTAAAATAGGGAAAGTAATCTTTCAAAATCATATAAAAATTTAAAAAAAATTTTACAAAAAGAAAAAATATATATAATATTATAAGGCCAGTTTTGCTCACAAGAAGAATAGATTTTTTTTTTTTTTGAGATTTTTTTTTTCTAAACTAAATTCTTGCGTTCTTTAAGAATCCTTAAGTTAAAGTTCTGGTTCCTTAAGACAACCAGTAGTGTTGTATGGCTTCCAGTTTTTGCTATCCTTAAATAAAAACAAAAGCTAAGAGTTCTGGTTCAAGACAGCAGAGTAGAAGGATGTATGCTGATCTCCTCTTGCGAGAGCACCAAAATTGCAGCTAACTGTTGACCAACCATTGACAGGAGGACATTAGAACCCACCAAAAAATATCTCCCATGTCTAAAGACAAAGAAGAAGCCACAGGGAGGTGATAGGAGACGTGCAATCACAGTAAGATCAAATCCCATACTGACGGGTGGGTGACCCACAGACTGGAGAACAAATGAAACCAAAGAAGTTCTCACACTATTGTTTAGGTTCTGAATCCCATGTCATGCTTCCCAGCATCAGAATCTGACAAAGGGACTGGGAATCCCCAGAGAATCTGGCCTTGACAGAAGGTGGGGTTTGATTATAGGCCTTCCAGAGGACTGAGGGAAACAGAGACTCCAGTACTGGAGGGCACAAACAAAATTTTTCACACACTAAGACCCAGAGGAAAGGAGCAGTGACCCCACAGGAGACTGAACCAAAGCTACCTGCTAGTGTTGGAGGGCCTCCTGTGGAGATGTGGGTGGCATGGGTTGGCAGGGTCTCACCACAGGAACGGGGGCACTGGAAGGTCCCCCTTGGCATAAACCTTGAATTTCACCATTAACCCTACCAAAGGGTCCATAGACCCCATGGCTGGGTTGCCTCAGGCCAAACAACTACCAGGGAGAAGGGCAACCCTGCCAATCAGCAGATACTTGGATTGAGCAAGGCCCTGCCCACCAGAACAAGACCCAGTTTTTCCCATTACCAGTTCCTCCCATCAAGAAGCTTATACAAGCCTTTTAGCCTCATTCATTAGAGGACAAGAAGAACAGTCTCACAGTGGCTAAAACAAAAGCCATATTACAGAAAGTTAATTAAAATTGAAAAGCAGAAAGTTACGTCCCAGATGAGGAGTCAAGATAAAATTCCAGTAAAACAACTAAATGAAGCGGAAATAGGCAACCTTCCAGAAAAAGAATTCAGAATAGTGATAGTGAAGATGATGCAGGATCTTGAAAAAGAATGGAGGCAAAGAAGATGCAAGAAATGTTTACCAAAGATTTTGGATAACTAAAGAACAAACAAACAGAGATGAATAATACGCTAGAAGGGATCAATAGCAGAGTAGCTGATGCAGAAGAATGGATAAGTGACCTAGAGAACAGAATGGTTGATATTACTGCCACAGAACAGAATATAGAAAAAAAAAGAAAAGAAATGAAGACCACCTAAGAGACCTCTGAGACAAGACTAAATGCATCAACATTTGCATTATAGGGGTTCCAGAAGGAGAAGAAAGAGAGATAGGACCTGAAAAACTATCTGAAAAGATAATAACTTAAAACTTCCTGAACATGGGAAATGAAATAGTCAACCAAATCCAGGAAGCACAGAGACTCCCAGGAAGGTTAAACCCTAGGAGGAACGCATCAAGACATATAGTAATCAAACTGACAAAAATTAAAGACAGAGATAAAATATTAAAAGCAAAAAGGGAGAAACAACAAATAACATTCAAGGGAACCTCCAGCAGGCTATCAACTGATTTCATAATAGAAACTCTGGAAACCAGACAGGAATGGCATGATATATTTAAAGTGATTAAAGGGAAGAACCCACACCATGAATACTCTAGCCAGCAAGACTCTCTTTCATATTTGATGGAGAAATCAAAAGCTTTCCAGACAGGCAAAAGTTAAGAGAATTCAGCACCACCAAACCAGCTTCACAACAAATGCTAGAGGAACTTCTCTATGCGGGAAGCAAAAAGGAAGGAAAAGATCTACAGAAAATAAACCCAAAACATCAAGAAAATGGTAATAGGATCATACTTTACCTGAAATGTAAATGGATTAAATGCACCAGCTAAAAGACAGACTGGCTGGTTGGAAGAAAACATGTGCATGTACGCACTTCCGCTTACAGCATCATTCTTCTTGACCCCTCCTCAAATTATGTCATTATTTTACATTGTTAAGTTAATCATGTTCCCATTATGGCTTGTAATTATAATTGTCTTTTATTTTTTGTCTGGCTATTGATTGTGAAAAATGCTAAACATCTTTTACTATTGTGATTATATAACTATTACTCACTTAATTGTATTATGATTGGTCAACAGAAAATAATAGAACATTATATCACCAAGACAGGATCTAATAGTAAAACCTATAATCACGTTTTAGAATACAGATTAAAAAAAATAAATTGATTAACTAAAAAAATTCCAGATGTATATCACAATTATCTTGAAATATTTTAAAAATACAAACACTCAGGTATTATTTTTTTTTTTCCTCCAAGGCTCCAGGTATGTTTCTAATGAGCACTCATGTTAAAAAACAGCTGGATCATACGATGACCTTTTACTTTTATCTAGTTTGTTTCACTTTTTCTATTTCATATTCAGTGCTCCTATTTTATTCAGTTTATTTTCTCCAATTTCTCCATCTTTTTTTTTTAAATATTCTTTCTAAAGCCTATAACAAGTATAGTAGAAAAGCTTTTGTATGCATACCAGTCAGTTCAGTTCAGTCACTCAGTCATGTCCGACTGTTTGTGACCCCATGGACTGCACCACGCCAGGCTTTCCTGTCTATCACCAACTCCCGGAGCTTGCTCAAACTCATGTCCATCAAGTCAGTGATGCCATCCAACCATCTCATCCTCTGCCATCCCCTTCTCCTCCTGCATTCAATCAGCATATCGGGCACCTACCAACCTGGGGAGTTCATCTTTCAGTGTCACATCTTTTTGCCTTTTCATACTGTTCATGGGGGTTCTCAAGGCAAGAATACTGAAGTGGTTTGCCATTCATCAGTCCTTCCAATGAACACCCAAGACTGATCTCCTTTAGGATGGACTGGTTGGATCTCCTTGTAGTCCAAGGGACTCTCAAGAGTCTTCTCCAACACAACAGCTCAAAAGCATTGTTTTTTTGCTGCTCAGCTTTCTTTATAGCACAACTCTCACATCCATACATGACTACTGGAAAAAACATAGCTTTGACTAGATGGACCCTTGTTGGCAAAATATGTCTCTGCTTTTTAATATGCTGTCTAGGTTGGTCATAGCTTTTCTTCCAAGGAAAAAACATTTTAATTTCATGGCTGCAGTCACCATCTGTAGTGTTTTTGGAGCCCCAAAAGATAAAGTTTCTTACTGTTTCCATTGTTTTCCCATCTATTTGCCATGAAGTGATGGGACCAGATGCCATGATTTTAATTTTTTGAATGTTGAGTTTTAAGCCAGCTTTTTCACTCTCCTCTCTCTCTCACTTTCATCAAGAGGCTCGTTAGCTCTTCACTTTGCACCATAAGGGTGGTGTCATCTGCATATCTGAGGTTATTGAGATTTCTTCCATAAATCTTGATTCTAGCTTGTGCTTCATGCAAGTTGGCATTTTTCATAATGTATTCTGCATATAAATTAAATAAGCAGGGTGACAATATACAGACTTGATGTATTCCTATTTCAATTTGGAACCAGTCCATTGTTTTATGTCCAGTTCTAACTGTTGCTTCTTGACCTACATATAGATTTCTCAAGAGGCAGGTCAGGTGGTCTGGTATTCCCATCTCTTGAAGAGTTTTCCACAGTTTGTTGTGATCCACACAGTCAAAAGCTTTAGCATAGTCAGTGAAGCAAAAGTAGATGTTTTCCTGGAACTCTCTTGCTTTTTTGATGATCCAACAGATGTTGGCAACTTAATCTTTGGTCCCCCTGCCTTTTCCAAACCAGCTTGAACATCTGGAAGTTCATGGTTCATGTATTATTGAAGCCTGGCTTGGAGAATTTTGAGCATTACTTTGCTAGTGTATGAGATGAGTGGAATTGTGCAGTAGTTTGAACATTCTTTGGCATTGCTTTTCTTTGGGATTGGAATGAACTGACCTTTTCATGAAAAAGTCAGTTTTCTTTTTTGTGTATATATATATATATATATATATATATATATACACACACACATATATGTATATATAATAAAATATAAATTTTTACCTTACTAAAAATATTATGCCATTTTGATTCCAGTTGACTTAATATGAATGCAAGGCTAGATTTCTAATTAAAAAATAGATATCTAACAATCAACAGAGGTTTACTGTATAGCATAGGGAACTCTAGTCAGTATCTTGTAATAACCTATGATGGAAAATAGTTTCAAAAATAATATACTTGTATCACTGAATCACCTTGCTCTGCACCTGAAACATTAGTTAAGTATACTTCAATTATATATATATATATAAATGGAAGGTAACTTATCCCTTAAAGATCTAAGTAATATCTTTCTGAAATCATCTTTAAACAATCACTTATAAGGATACACTGCATATTGGAGAAAACATACAGGGATGAATTCTGAGTGAATTCCAACACTGCACCCTACAGTGAGTGAATTCTAACACTGCACTCTTATTATTTCTTTATAAACACCTTAAAGATCATGTCGATCATAATCATCCAGCACAGAAGGAAAGTAAATATTTAATAAAAAGATTTTTACACATGGGCAGTCTTGTCAACTTTTACTTGTTAAATGTAAATATTTACTGAAGTTAAAGATGCTGCAATAGAGCCAACATGTATGAGCAATTCCAAAAATGTTTACTACATGAAAATATGAAGATTATTTCTGCTGTAGAACCAGGGGAAAATAAAACCAATAAACACAAAGGGATGGATATTTTTATTAAAATTTCCACAGAAGTATTTAATTTTTTGAGACTTCTCTGGTTTTTCAGTAGTTTAGAATTTACCTTGCAATGCAGGGGACAGAGGTTTGATTCCTGGAACTAAGATCTCACATGTCACAAGGTCTGGGCTGGCAAACTAAGCCAACCCAGTCACGGCAACTACTGAAGTACATGCACAACAACGCGGGCTCAATGTGTGGCGCACAGGTGCCACAACCAGAGAGTCCGTGTGCCACAGTGAAAGATCCTGTGTGCTGTGACTAAGGCCCAATGCAGCCAAATAAATAAACAGTTTTTTAAAAGTTTTAATTTTCCCATAATAGACCATGGTCTAAATAATGGAGGATTTTTTTTCATGAATAGCTAATTTTTCTTAGTAATTGTTTCTATTTTCTCGTTATAGTTTTGGTTTAAAAAAGTTCTCTGGTTTGGCATTCCAAACAATTTTAATTATATTTATGTGTAATTTGAATAAATAACATAGTCCTTTGATTCAAAATTTAAAAATACAAGAACAAATACAGAGAAAAACACCTATTTACTTCTGTCTCCAAGACCCTAGAAGTTCCCCTAGGCAGTACATAGTATTTTCGGTGTGTTTTTACGGAATATTTTATGCATATATAAGAAAATATGTACAAATTATATAAAAATGCTATAAAGGAACAAAATTTTTCACCTCACAATATGTCTTTTTTGCATGAAGATTAATTTAAGCTGATTATTTTTAAGAAGTAGAGGAGTCTCAAGTTTTTCTAGTTACCTCCCCCTTAACTGCACAAAGGATATCAGATAAAGGGTCTATTCCTAGTGTATAGCGATCTCCATTGACATGAACAAAGAATATGGCCAGTTCTGGAGGGGGAACAGAGCCTAGCTAGATATCAGAGTCCACTTTGTGTCCCATTGTCTCTGCCTGGCCCAGCAAAGATTTTTTACCAACATTTACTTTTCCATCTCCATGAATTGCCTTATTCCCCTCTGAAGTCCCAAAACACTACCCACGACATCTTCTTTTGTGTTTAGTTGAAGACAGTATTTAAGGTGAGAATTATAGCCATTTTCCTGAGTTACTCAGTTTTCCTGTCTCTCTCGTGTTATTAAAAATTTGCTTGCTTTTATCTTGTTAATCTGTCTCATGTCAGTTTAATTTTTAGACCAGCCAGAAGAACTTAGAAGGGGACAAGGAAATCTGTTCCTCCCTGACAGTTGGCAAACCCAGCAGGAGTTAACTTTGCCTGCTGGACATTACTTGCCCCAGGGCTGCTGCCAATCAGAGATCCTGGGACAGCTGACAAAAGCCAACAGAAGTTAAGAATTAAAAAATAAAGAATCCTTATCCTGTCAATTAGCCTTCTGGAGCTCTGCCTGCATAGTCTGTTGGAAATGAGAGGGCTAAGGGTCCTTTTTATCTTCTCTAAAATTAGATTAGCTGGAGAAAATATTTGTGCAGCTAGTTCTTTGAACTTGAGACTCTTGATAAGTTTGGTAAAACACTCTTGAAATTGTTAGGACTCATTCTTGGGGGCTCTGAAGAGCTTTGGTCCTTTATGTCACGGTGCAGAAGGAATTCGAAGTGAAGTGAAGTGAAGTCATTCAGTCTTGCCTGACTCTTTGTGACCGCATGGACTTTAGCCTACCAGGCTCCTCCGTCCATGGAATTTTCCAGGCAAGAATACTGGAGTGGATTGCCATTTCCTTCTCCAGGGGATATTCTTGACCCAGGGATGGAAACCGGGTCCAGCTTTCACATCCGTACATGACTACTGGAAAAACTATAGCTTTGACTAGACTGACCTTTGTAGGCAAAGTGATATCTCTGCTTTTTAATACACTGTCCAGGTTGGTCATAGCTTTTCTTCCAAGGAGTAAGGAGCAAGAAATTGTCCATCTTTCAATTTCAGAGAGTTAAAATTTTGACTACAGCAGTACTTGCTTGGAGGGCCCCTATTGGTCCCACCAACATTAAGAAAACCTAACAAGTCCACTACCCACTCCAGTGTTCTTGCCTGGAGAATCCCAGGGATGTGGGAGCCTAGTAGGCTGCCATCTGTGGGGTCGCACAGAGTCGGACACGACTGAAGCAACTCAGCAGCAGCAGCAGCAGCAACAAGTCCACTTAATTTGCCACATTTTGGAGAAATTTATAAAGCTAGAATACACAAACTACAATGAAAAATGACCAAGAATCACTTGGGGCAACAGTTAAAGTGAATACTGAAGTTAAAAACTGACAAATGACCTTGTCACTTGGCTTGACCCCTCACTGGAGACTCAAAGCCTTTTATACAAGAATGGGTAAAATGTAATGAGGATGAAAAGAAGTTTCTGGAACTTTGATTCAGGAACCCCACATGCTGTGGTACCACAATCCACTCTTGGAACTCAGACTCAGGCTATAGCTAGATTGAGAAAATGTGAAAGCACAAGGGATGATAGGATTACAAAAGTTGAAAAGTTGGAGTAGATGTTATATGAAAAGGCTGTGTTGATGTTACTTGAGTGTTTTATGGGACTGTCTGTTTTGACTGGCTGGGAAAATTTACCCTACCCAGTACTGTTAGACTGAGACTTACTGACTGGGTCTTGTGGAGGCTGTGGTTAGATGAAAGTGTTGATGAAATTGAGCTGAACATTTGTAGGGCAATTAATGTATTTGAATGGGCTTTATGTAAAGTGGTCATATCTCTTTTTCCTAATTGTGTTGTGGGATGAACACTGTGTCTAATTGGGGAATATTTACCCTGCCTGGTATTATAAAACAAGACATACAAATTCACCCTTCCAACAATGTTAGCCGAATTTGCTAAGGGCTTGTAAGTAGGCTTGTTTGAGCCAACACAGTGTGAGATGGAAGGTGAAGGCCAATGATCATGATAAGAGAAGTGACTGTAATTATCTTGCATATCTCTACAAAATCAGAAATATAAACACAGTCCACAATTGCATGAGATTCTGTTCAGTTTAGTAGCTCAGTCATGTCCAACTCTTTGCAACCCCATGGACTGCAGCACTCCAGGCCTCTCTTCCCATCACCAATGCCCAGAGCCTACTCAAACTCATGTCCATTGCATCGATGATGCCATCCAACCATCTCATCCTCTGTCATCCCCTTCTCCTCCCACCTTCAATCTTTCCCAGCATCAGGGTCTTTTCCAATGAGTTGGTTTTTCACATCAGGTAGCCAAAGTAGGAGTTTCAGCCTCAGCATCAGTCCTTCCAATGAATATTCAGGACTGATTTCCTTTAGGATGGACTGGTTGGATCTCCTTGCAGTCCAAGGGATGCTCAAGAGTCTTCCCCAACACCGCAGTTCAAAAGCATCAATTCTTCAGCACTCAGCTTTCTTTATAGTTCAACTTTCACATCTATACATGACCACTGGAAAAGCCGTACCTTTAACTAGACTAACACTTGTTGGTAAAGTAATGTCTTTGCTTTTTAATATGCTGTCTGGTTTGGTCATCACTTTTCTTTCAAGAAGCAAGTATCTTTTAATTTCAGGGTTGCAGTCAACATCTGTAGTGATTTTGGAGCCTCCCAAAATAAAGTCTGTCACCGTTTCCTCATCTATTTGCCATGAAGTGATGGGACCAGATGCCATGATCTTAATTTTTTGAATGTTGAGTTTTAAGCCAGCTTTTTCACTCTCCTCTTTCACTTTCATCCTGAAACTCTTTAGTACTTCTTCAATTTCTGCCATGAGAGTGGTGTCATCTGCATATATGAGGTTATTGATATTTCTCCCAGCAATCTTGATTCCACCTTGTGCTTCATCCATCCTGGCGTTTCACATGATATACTCTGCATATAAGTTAAATAAGCAGGGTGACAAAATACAGCCTTGATGTACTCTTTTCCCAATTTGAAACCAGTCTGTTGTTTCATGTCCAGTTCTAACAGTTGCTTCTTGACCAGCACACAGATTTCTCAAGAGGCAGGTCAGGTGGTCTGGTATCCCATCTCTTGAAGAATTTTCCACAGTTTGTTGTTATCCACATAGTCAAAGGCCTTGGCATAGTCAATAAAGCAGAAGTAGATGTTTTTCTGCAACTCTGTTGCTTTTCCAATGATCCAATGGATGTTGGCAACTTCATCTCTGGTTCCTCTGCCTTTACTAAATCCAGCTTGAACATCTGGAAGTTCACGGTTCAGGTACTGTTGAAGCCTGGCTTGGATAATTTTGAGCATTACTTTGCTAGCATGTGAGATGAGTGGAATTGTGTGGTAGTTTGGGCATTCTTTGGCATTGCCTTTCTTTGGCATTGGAATGAAAACTGACCTTTTCCAGTCCTGTGGCCATTGCTGAGTTTTCCAGATTTGCTGGCATATTGAGAGCAGCACTTTCACAGCATCATCTTTTAGGATTTGAAATAGCTCAACTGGAATTCTATCATCTCCACTAGCTTTGTTCGTAGTGATGGTTCCTAAGGTCCACTTGACTTCACATTCCAGGATGTCTGGCTCTAGGTGAGTGTGAGCAATCCCACCATTGTGGTTATCTGGGTCATGGAGATCATTTTTGTATAGTTCTTCTGTGTATTCTTGCCACCTCTCTTAATATCTTCTGCTTTTGTTAAGTCCATACCATTTCTGTCCTTTATTGTGTTCATCTTTGCATGAAATGTTCCCTTGGTATCTCTAATTTTCTTGAAGCGATCTCTAGTCTTTCCCATTCTATTCTTTTCCTCTATTTCTTTGCATCGATCACTGAGGATCTGCCTGAGATTGAGCCTGATTTGCCTGAGATTGAGCCCAGTTAATTTAGTCTGTAGAATGTCAAACCAAAATAAGAAAGTGTGGGAAAGGCCTTTTTAAACACAAGCTACTAAAAGAGCTCTCTTGTCCAAATTGTAAATCACAGTCTCCTTAAGATTATTTGTCAAGTGCAAATACAGATCTTAAAAGTCTCCTCCACAAATGATAAAAGACTTTAGCCATAAATAAACTAAATTTATTATAACTGTTACTTATAAGCTAGTGTGTTATAACTATTCATCACTAAAACTTGAAAATGAAAAGTGTAAGAACTCTGTCTATACCTATCTGTATGTATGTAGCTCCATGTTTGTACTTTACAGATATGATATTTTTCTACACCTAAACAGTATTGCCAAAATTAATTTGTAAAAGAGCTCTACTTAGTTGGCTAAAACAAACAAGAGTTTATATTAAAGTTTTCAAAAATACAGTATAAAATAGCCCAAATGTTTTTCAAGTTCATATGATCTAGGTTTAATCTTTAGTAAATAAAACCAACTTAAAGTATTTGATTTAATTAAAGTTGGTGTCTTTAGTGCTATGAACCTTAAATATAAAACTTTTATTCTACCTAGATTTACCAAAGTCATGTTTGTTTTTCCTGCCATAAAATTTTTCAGTAAGAAAAATAGGTTGGGATGATGGCTGACTTTGTATAATGTATCATGAAATTTTCATGGGTAATCTAAACATAATTGTTGAGTAACAAATTAGTTAGGTTGATGTGAGTGGTATAAAACTTAAAAATAGCTTCCAAAATCTTTCTGTAACTTAAAACTTTAGAATTTTGCTAAATTAAGTTAAGTGATGGGAATTCATTGAATGTCTAGATCATTTCAAAATAAGTAAATTATTGAAACATTGATGGCTAAACAAGTATAATTTACTACTTTTGTCATTTTATTGCAGAAAAAATAAAGATATTTGGTTTTATTAGTAAACATTTCTTCTACTACATTGAAATTTAAAATCCTATGAGGAAATATATGCTTCTAGATATTACAAAACAAGTTTGCCAATCAGAAAGTGCTGGTATAACAATTCACAATTGCTTACTTCTTAGTTTTCCTAGAAATTAACATTAGTCACTCAGTTGTGTCCGACTCTTTGCGACCCCATGAATCGCAGCACGCCAGGTCTCCCTGTCCATCACCAACTCCCAGAGTTCACTCAGACTCACGTCCATCGAGTCAGTGATGCCATCCAGCCATCTCATCCTCTGTCGTCCCCTTCTCCTCCTGCCCCAATCCCTCCCAGCATCAGAATCTTTTCCAATGAGTCAACTCTTCGCATGAGGTGGCCAAAGTACTGGAGTTTCAGCTTTAGCATCATTCCTTCCAAAGAAATCCCAGGGCTGATCTCCTTCAGAATGGACTGGTTGGATCTCCTTGCAGTCCAAGGGACTCTCAAGAGTCTTCTCCAATACCACAGTTCAAAAGCATCAATTCTAGTTAATACATGTAATTAAAACTATTAAAATTAACAAGGAAAGAATTTTATACACAAGTAAATTTTTTAAAGGTATAGAGAATGGAAATACATTTTTTTAAGGGGGGAAAAGTAATTTTGCCCTAAAGAGAGGTTAAACTGGAGAGAGATGGAGGTGGATAGATGGAGAGAAAGAGCAGGGAAGAGAGACAGGGAGATCAGGCATAGGACAAAAGCTGAATATGAAAAGGAAAGCTTCAGAGGGTTTGGAAAAGGAACCCTGAGAAAACAGTTTTGTGTGTGATTAAGAGTGGTTAAGATTAGAATTAATTTAATTGAGTGAATAATTTTTAACATCAAAAGTAAGCTGATGTAAGACTAGAATTTGGTTTTCTCTCTGTTGAGGACAAAGTTATATGGGAATATTATAATCTGCTTTTATAACAGACAGTAAAAGTTTCTTTGTCTTTGAAGTAATATGGTATAACTTTTTGTATTTGCTTTTGAAATCTTTTATTATCAATTTCATTAAGTGGATGACTAAGTGTTATTTCACAGTGATCTATGATCCTACTTGATCAAGTGTTTTAAGACCTTTTGATATCTTTGATAATCTTCCCTAATCAAACACTAAATAAAGTACTTTTGATATTTAGCTAACTTTGGGATTTTTTCAAAGGATCCCTGAAAAATCTCAAAGAGAGATATTAAACTGATTAGAATTATTTGGCATGGCAAATTAAATGGGAAGCATTGCCAAATAAGTAACTATAAGCCTTCTTAGGTTATATTGCATAGATTAATATTTGCAATATGTGTTGTGAAAATCATATGTAATTCTCCCAAATCTGCATGTTCTGGTAAAATGTTATCAGTAATTCTAGTTAGTTTAAACATTATGTTGCAGAAATAACTAAGTTCCTTGTCAGTTGCATTATAATAAAATCTATAGCCATGCCTTTTGCCATTTACAGATAACTATTGTTTTGCTCTGGTGCCTTTATAAAACATGCTTCATCTTCACAAAAGATTCATAGAAAGTGCTTTTTGACAATTAAGGGCTTTTAAAAATATTAGGTCATACCACTAAACTATAATAGTGGTCACACCACTAGAGAGTGCACACACATCCACAAAAAAAATAGCTTCATAAAAAACTGCTAGCAAAAGGTCAAGATAAACAAGATTTAGTTACCCAGGACTGAATGAAATGATGAATATGATTATAATTTTTATGACTCTTACCTGAAATACCACATCTTTTTAATCTTTGCTTTCCTAGTATAAGGAAATATTTTCTCTTAAGCTAAATATGATTTATAGCAATTTGCTGAATTATACATTTGTAAACAGAATTGAAACATTTATATTTATTCTCCCTGCCTGGTCCCTCCAGAATTTGGAAACTCTTAGTGAGTATTCTTATTTTCATGATGATATAAATATTTACATAAGTTTACTAAGAATTTGTTCTCCTTGTAACAGGGCACAATTGGAAATTTGGTTATATTACCAAGGCTTTGGCCAAATTATTGTATTTGAAAGAGGCACACATGGACTCAGAGATGACTGGACAGCTTTAAGGAACTAAGACTGATCTTATGGCTCCATAAAACCCCTTGCTTACAGGGTTCCCAATAGCCTTACCAGGTGAGTAAGGAAGGTCACTTCCTGCAGGTGCAGGAAACTTGGGATATTTGGGGGACCTCAAGAAGACAGAAATTAACCTAAATCTATTACAGGTAAATCTGATGGCAATTCCTTAGCATGGTTTCCTGATCTTGAAATACTATTAAAATTTCAGTGTGGAGATTCCTTATGAAAAGTTCCAGCAAAGCATATTTAAAAGTGTCTGTTGGGTCGGTGACTATTTTTGCTTTGTTATGTATGTTAGTCGCTCAGTCGTGTCCGACTCTTTGCAACTTCATGGACTGTAACCAGCCAGGCTCTTCTGGAGTTCTCCAGGCAAGAATATTGGAGTGGGCAGCCGTTTCCTTCTCCAGGGGATCTTCCTGACCCAGGTATTGAACCCAGGTCTCCTGCATTGCAGGCAGATTCTCTGCCATCTGAGGCACTAGGGAAGCCCACTATTCTTGCTGGACTTATGTAAATATGTAAGTTTAGTGAAACTAAGATTATTTTGCAAAGAAACTAGTCTTCACTTGTGTAACTTTGGTAGAAATGTGGGTGACTTTAGAGAAAAAAATGTGTTTCAGTAGAACTATAATACCCAGTTGTGGATATTTGATTCCAGTTCTGCAAATCATCTCTGAAGGGTTGTTTGTTTGTTTGTTTTTTTCCCACCTGTAAACTGGACTGGATTCTGCATTCTTCTAGTTTCCTCAAATATTTGACTACAGCTCTCCAAACTAACATATCCATTTTTTTTTCTCCACTTTTGAACAAAATTAGTATCCTTTTCTTGAAACCCTGCAAGCTGAAGCTGAGCAACTTGATTTAAACTTAAGGAAGATTATCATAATAGCCCATGTTTAGATAATCTTCATGCCTGTTGCTGTGTGAATGACTCAAAAGTTTACTTGAACACCTGATAACATTATAAGGAACATTTCAAACTGCAAAAGGTACTTGAACTCTGACATCTAGAAATTTTGCCTACGGCTGCTCCATGGGCTCAGATGGTGAAGGTGATGTGTGTTTTCAGTTGTGTCCAGCTCTTTGCAGCCCCATGGACTGTAGCTTGCCAGGATCCTCTGCCTATGGAACTTTCCAGGCAGAATACCGGAGCAGGTTGTCATTTCCTACTCTGGGATTTCCCAACCCAGAGATTGAACCAGAGTCTTGTGATTCCTGCATTGGCAGGCAGATTCTTTACCACTTATATGCAAAGTACATCATGAGAAATGCTGGGCTGAGTGAAGCGCAAGCTGGAATCAAGATTACTGGAAGAAATATCAATAACCTCAGATATGCAGATGACACCACTCTTATGGCAGAAAGTAAAGAACTAAAGAGCCTCTTGATGAAAGTGAAAGAGGAGAGTGAAAAAGTTGGCTTAAAGCTCAACATTGAGAAAACTAAGATCTTGGCATCTGCTCCTATCACTTCATGGCAAATAGATGGAGGAAACAGTGGAAACAGTGACAGATTTTATTTTGGGGGGCTCCAAAATCATTTCAGATGGTAACTTCAGCCATGAAATGAAAAGATGCTTACTCCTTGGCAGGAAAGTTATGACCAACCTAGATAGCATATTAAAAAGCAGAGACATTACTTTGCCAGCAAAGGTCCATCTAGTTAAGGCTATGGTTTTCCCAGTGGTCATGTATGGATGTGAGAGTTGGAGTATAAAGAAAGCTGAGCACTGAAGAATTGATGCTTTTGAACTGTAATGTTGGAGAAGACTCTTGAGAGTCCCTTGGACTGGTAGGAGATCCAACCAGTCCATCCTAAAGAAATCAGTCCTGAATAATCATTGGAAGGACTGATGCTGAAGCTGAAACTCCAATACTTTGGCCAGCTGATGGGAAAAACTGACTCATTAGAAAAGACCCTGATGCTGGGAAAGATTGAAGGTGGGAAAGGAAGTGGATGACAGAGGATGAGATGGTTGGATGGCATTATTGACTCAATGCACATGAGTTTGGGTAAACTCCAGTAGTTAGTGATGGACAGGGAGGCCTGGCGAGCTGCAGTCCATGGGGTTGTAAATAGTCAGACATGACTGAGCAACTGAACTGAACTCAACTGAACTGAACCACCTGGGAAGCTCTTGGGCTCAGAAAGTGGTTTATGATTTGCTTCAACCATTAATCTTGTTTTTCTTTTGTCTCCACAGAGATAGTTCTTATTAAATACCTGGTTTCTAGTACCACATAGGCCTAACTTTCAGAGCCCAACTCTATCACCACCTCCTGAAATGAATTTAACTAGACTGACCTACTGTCAGGACTAAGAGACTGGTTCAGTGGGATGGAATAACTTACCAACTCAGCTTCTGGACTGCAAGCCTTTTGGAGCAGTTTCTAAAGTCCAGGTGGGACTGTAAGCAGTGCAATTTGCCACCCCAAAATATGTCTCAAGAGGATTAATCTAGGTGGGTTATTTTAAAGAATCAGAAAACTCGAGAAAGTTTTCTTGTTATCTCCTCCTTTTCTTTTCTAAAAACAATTAGATAATGGGTCTCTTCTCAGAATAGAGTTATCACCCGAGATATCTGCAGAGAACCTGGCCGGGTATGGCGGGGGAAGAAAGTCTATCCATTAGTTCATTTTGTGTTCCGTGGTGATCTGCCTGGCCCAGCAAACATTTGTTTACCAAACATCTGCTTTCTCATCTCCAAGTAAATTGCCTTCTTCACCTTTGAAGTACCAAACCACTATCCTCCAAATCCTCTTTTGTCTTAAGCTGAAGATGGTGTTTAATGTCAGGATTTCAGACATTTGGGCAAGTTACACAGTTTCTCTAGGTTTTTCCCATGTATACATATTATCAAACTTTAACTTTCTCCTGTCAATCTTTCTTGCGTCAATTTAATTCTTAGACCAGCCAGAAGAACCTAAAAAGCAGAAGCAAATGTCTTCCTCTTGACCTAGATATAGATATATCTGGATAGATACAGTTATATCCTGTTACTCAGAAATGACCGGGCTGTTTTAACACATTCAGCAGACTCCTCAAGATGTGAGCCTGTATCTGATTCATCTCCGTGATAGTGCCAGCCTAAAGAAAGTGCATAAGAATTGCTTCCTTTTCTTCTTCATGCATGGCAGTATATATGCCCACTCTGCACTAAAATTTGTTTCTTTATAAAAAAAAAATATTTTAATTGGAGGCTAATTATTTTACAGTATTGTAGTGTTTTTTGCCATACATTGGCATGAATCAGCCCCGGGTGTACATGTGTCCCATTTTTCATTTATTTATTTTTGGCTGCGTTGAATCTTTACTGCTGTGTGTGGGCTTTTCTCTAGCTGCGGTGAGCAGGGTCTGTGCTTCGTTGTGGGCAGGCTTGCTGTTGTAATGGCTTCTTTTGTTGCAGAGCACAGGCTCCAGGGTATATGGGCTCAGCTGTTGTGGTACATGGGCTTAGTTGCTCCGAGGCTATGAAATCCTCCCAGACCAGGGATGAAACCCCTGTCCCCTGTATTGGCAGGTAGATTCCTATCCACTGTACCACCAAGAAATTCCTGGCTTGGATTTTTAGATAATAGCATTACTTGTAGTGAATTCCATATCAGTACCTAAAACATTTTCTTATCCATTTGGCTGATAGTATAATAGTCTATGTATTTTTTCAACCAATTTCCTCTAGATGATATTTAGGTTTTTCGCTATAGTTCACCATTCTATTATACATGTGATCATGAAAAACATTTTGTTATCCTTATTTATTAATAGTGAACTGCAGGCGAGTACTTAGAATGATTTTGGCACAATGTTAAGTGCTTGACACATGTTATCTTATTCAATTCTCAAGCTAACTCTACAGGGGCTGGGTTTTATTATTATTATTATTATTATTATTACTACTTCTTCAGAGATGATGACACTAAGAGGTTGACTAATTGCCTAAAGTGATTAAGTGGAAAGTAGAATGAGATTGCTTGTCTGTTGTCTCCAAATCTCTTATAACAGAAAATAATTACTTGTTTATTTGACATCCTGTTTGTATGCAACCTGCGAGGGAGATCACATAGGTGAATCAGACGCAGACCCTCAATCTGAAGCGCAAATTGTCTATAAGTGTTAAGAATAACCTGATCACTTCTGAGTAACAGTAAATCAATTAAGTATAGCTGATTTCAATACAAGTAGTTGGTCAATAGCAAAGATATTCTGTGTACATCAAATTTACAGTTTAGAATCATAATCTCAAGGTCAAGTTTTGTAATTTAATTAAAGAGTACCACATTCACAAAGAAGTAATTTCAACATTTAATCGAAACTCCCAATCTGCTTTTGGTATAATCACAGTAGAGTATAAGATTGAGAGCTAAATTTCCAAGATGAAGTTTAGTGGTTCAAGATGAACAAAAGTGGCTCTAAGATGAACTACTTTCTAGAGGTGACTAGGAAACAGCTCTAAATCATTAATTAACTATAGAAATAAATCTGCCAAAGGAGAAGTTTGAACAAATATTAAGAAAAAAATGGCTTGGAAAAATTCTTAACATGGCTTGTCTATTTCCAGGACAGAAGTTAAGCTGCATTTGATTATTGAAAATTGTAAATTTCCATTTTATTTCTTTACACTGCCAATTTCCTCCAGGAACAAGTTTAGAAATATCAAAAATGACATGTCACAGACATTCCTTCCAAATGTTGGGGTTTGTGTGGGGATGGAAAGTGTGAAGAAACATGCTTTCAAATTTCTAGCCCAGTTTAGAATGCTATTTTTAGATTTTTAGATAAAAACAGTGATAGTAAGAACAAAAATCATAGTTTGTAGAGAGAAATTTGCATCTGAAATGGAGTTTTAACAATTAAACTGCTCTTCTCACTCTAGTTCAGTAACTACCCTTGCTTCAGAATTTAATCTTAAAACTTCAATGCTTGGTTGTTGTATTTCTTATCTAACAATTTCTGTAATTTGCCTATAAACAATTTAAAAATATTATAGAATTAGAACATAAGAAAGTTTTTAATTTGGGCCTTTGAATTTAAAGTTGAAACAATAGATATGAGTATCAAGATGCAGATTATTTGACTCCAGTCTGAAACATATTTTGATAATTTTTGTGCACTTGAGTTTTTGAACTGTCACTGCGCAATAACTGTAACTGTAACCTATAGGGCCTTCCTAGGGCAGACCACCTTCCCCATGTCCTCTTCCTGCCTCTTATTTGTAGAAAAGTTGTAGTCTCCCAGGCATCCTTTCAGTCAAAAAAGCCTGACTTACGAATTAAAGGATTGATGTGAATGCATAGTGACAGAAGTAGCAACTGGGCCAGGAGAACTAGTGGCAATTTAAATAGTAAATCAGCCATATGGCAGTCACAGAATCTTTAGTTCCTCCCTGAAGTACCTAGATAACAATATCTGATACACAGATGTTGTTCTGCAGATGCTAAAGTCTCCACCAAATGGAAGAAGTTAAATACTTGAAGACCTTGAGTGTGTAGCATGAGGACTGACAACGTTAACCCCTGTGACCCTGTCTTATTGCCTCACCATCAACTAAGCGGAGGATTGCTCATGGGCTGATCACACACCCTGAGCCTCCCCTCCCTCCCCCGGCCTTTAAAATTTATTCCTTGAAATCCATCATGGATTTTGAGCTGAAGCCACCCTATTCTCCTCGCATGGCCCTTGCAATAAATCTTTCTCTGCTCCAAATTCTAACATTTTGGTTTGTTTGGCCTCACTGTGATCAGGCAATGGCACCCCACTACAGTACCCTTGCCTGGAGAATCCATGGACGAAGGAGCCTGGTAGGCTGCAGTCCATGATGTCGCTAAGAGTCGGACACGACTGAGTGATTTCACTTTCACTTTTCACTTTCATGCATTGGAGAAGGCAATGGCAACCCACTCCAGTGTTTTTGCCTGGAGAATCCCAGGGACGGGGGAGCCTGGTGGGCTGTCGTCTAAGGGGTCGCACAGAGTCGGACACAACTGAAGCGACTTAGCAGCAGTGCATCAGGCACCTGAACTTGGGTTCAGTGATAGAGCCACAGGACTGAAAGCAAGGAAGGGATTACCTGTCTTCCTCATGCATTTAGAGACAAGTCAGTCGGTAGTAGAAAGTGCGCTAGCAAAAGACTGGAGAAGGGTGCTCTACACCTGAGTCTCTGACTTCTAGCAGATTGACCGTGAACACCTATAACCCCGGTAGTCCCCCTGTTCCTCTTGGTGATAGTGGGGTTAAAATAACATATGTGCAGGCCCTTTATCGCCTGCTGTAAAAAATGTATGATATTCATAGTGTTAATAGTGGTAATCATCTCAGAATAGGTTAAAGAATAGAGTGTTTTAAAAAATATATACATTTTTATTTCCAACATAAAAGAATAAAAAACAAAGAAAAAATGTTTATCAACTTTTGTAAATTTATGACAATACTAAATACAAATTTTCTCCTAATTATTTTTCATTTTAATTTAGCAGCTGTCATTTGTGTTACTTTTTAACATGGAAACAAAAAGTACATTTGTTTCCACTGATTAAAAATTTCACAAGTTGTGACACATTTCAAAACATAAAGTATTATTTACTTTATCATATAATTAATTTCCACAAAGTTTCTGAAAATCTTTTCTGCTGTTGTTGAAGCTTGTTTGCCTTGGGGGTTATAATGTCTTTTGCTTTTTATATAGAAAAGAAGCATGATTTATTTTGATCTGTGCGACTAATATGATCAAAACCCTTGGGAAAATAGATAGTTTTCTGGTAACATCAGTAAGGAATACTGACTAGAATTATTTCCGTCTGATGCATGAACTGCTCTGCACACCGAGGCCACAAACTGTCAGGATGAACAAATAGTAAGGTATATTTAGCTAGTTGATCAAACTGGTCAAGTCATTGATGAGTCAGTGAACTCATCTGCCAGTTGCACAAGCTTCTCACCATTTTGAAGCCTCGGGAACCACGTAGAAAATGGAAAAAGAGGGTCAGGAAAAGGAGGCACTGTCAAGGATGAGTAGTGCACTTGATATCAACATGATCTGAACATAGAGATGCTTCAGCTAATAATAAACGGCTGAGAGGAAAAATAGAAAGGAAATGTCTAAAACTACCAAGAAATGAAAGAAGCGCTATGTATTTCCATAATTGAAGAGAGAGAGTGAGAAAGAGGAAGGAAGGAGAAGGAGGAGGAAGAAAGGGAAGCAGGAGGAGGCAAGTAAGAGGAAGAGAGGGCTGCGGGGAAGAAAATGGGAAGAGCAAGAAGAGGTGCAGAAGGAAAGAGGAAGGGGAAGGCGGTAAGACAGAGGAGGAGAGGAGGAGGAGGGGAGGAGAAAACAAAATGTAGCGGTAAGTTTAGTTCAAGGGTGGAATGGCTGGATGGCTTTGTGGTGAAGCATGAGGTCTTCAGAGACAGGCTTCCTCTGTTAGAATCACAGTTCTGCATCTCCAGCTGTGTGACCTTGGGCAAGTACCTTAGCCTCTCCGTGTTTCACATCTGTAAAATGGGAATAGTGCTAAACAGTGTTTAAAGGCTAATTTTATCACTCAGTATAATAAAGTGCTCAAATGTTAACTTTGTCAACATTAAAATGGATTTTATAGTTAATATGCAAAGTTATCCATGAATAGTGTATAGGCACTTGGCAAATAAATATTGATTTAGTTATTATTATTTTTAATTTGAAGTCTCAGGCCCTTCTAAGATTTGCTCTGAAAGTTAATCTACTACAAAATTTGAAAATAAATTTTATTTTGATTTTTTAACATACCCCAAATAGAAAGACATTTTCCCCTTATTAATCTGCTGTATTTTTACTCAATTATGTAATTGTTTCAATATAATTACTCTCAACATTATTCTAAGTTTGCATAAGTAAAAAATAAAATACACATTTTAAAAAATGTTAAAAACATATTTGCTGATGGTCATTGATCTTATTATTCCATTTAGTTTATCTTTTTAAGGCCAAAATCATAATTCAAAGGCCTCTGGGTGGACATATGACATTTAAAAAGTAGCTAATTAGATGAATCAATGTGAGATATGCATACTCATAGAAGACTGTACTGTGAGTACTGCCTTACATTTTTACGGCTGAAATATTTCATTAATATGATCCCTACAGGAAATTCTTAATGGACCCTAAAGAGGGACAATCACACTGCTGCTGGATTATGAAGATGTGCCATGCAACTTACAAGGAAACAAGGAGGCTCAAGCTCACTGCCATCTGTTTGCTCTGTTGTTCTGGTCACAGTTCTGTGAACACTGTGGTAACTGCTCATATACGTCACAGTAGTATCCAATGGCTGTGAGCTGAATTCATCAGTATTAAGGGAGAAGACTGATAGAAATTCAAAACAATATCTATTTGGCATTAAGAGAATACCAAAGGAACATTGGCATGGTAGCTACTATTCCTTTCCAAGGACATAATCGAAAGATAGTTGGACAACCCACACCACCCACAGTCCCCAGGTGGCTAACAAATTAGCAGATCATTATTGGATAGAAGAGTTTCATGATATTTGAAACAAACTGTCCATGACTATTTTTCAGGTTTAAAAACCACCAATTCATTCTCTGACATGTAAAAAATAGCCTTCAAAGGAAGAAAGTAACCTAATGTGAGGTGAGGGTAAACTAATTTGTATTCCTGCCGCTGCAGTTTTTCTCTTACTCCTGGTAAAACAAATGAGTTATTTTGAAATTTAGAATGCCTGTGTTCTATCTTGCATAAGTTATATAATTTGGTTAATATAGTTTTAACCTTAACAGAATTGTGGGTCCAGTAATTAATAGAAATTGGCTGCACTTGTGCTAAATTTAATATACTTCAATCTGTTTACACATGTAACAGAAATCATGGTTCAACAGGCATGACTTGTTTTGATACAACAGAATTAAGAGAATGAATTACATTTTTATTTTAAAACCGTCTAAACATAATTATATGGACAAATAATGGTTTGAGTAACCTGCAATGGCTCAATATATGACAGTTTAAAAGTTTAAAAGTCTATGGTATTAAGCAACACATGTTTTTTTACACAAAGGTAAAAGCTGCCCTTCCTACAGGTTACAATTCAATTAATTTTTAAAGAACAGCTTTATTGTAGCATGAATCATATCAGTAGTTCATTCCTTTTTATCACCAAATCATGACTTATTCACAAAAAGATTGCCATGTATGTACAGACCACATTTTGTTTATTCATTCACCAGTTGATGGACATTTGGGTTATTTCCACCATTTGGCTTTTGCAGATAGCGCTGCTATGACCATGATGTACGTTTTCATGTGGCATGTGTTTCTGTTTTCCCAGCATATACCTATGAGTGGGTCTTGCTGGATCTTTTGGAAGTTTTATGTTTAGCATTTTGAGGAGCTTGTAACGTACATTTCAGAGTGGCCTATTTCACATTTCTACCAGCACCGTAGGAGAGTTCCATTTTTCCATATTCTTGTTAAACTTATTATTGTCCTTTTAATTTTATGATTTCAGGGTATGAGGTGGTATCTTGTGATTTTGATTTACATTTCCTTTGTAATTAATAATGCCGAGCATCTTTGTATGTACTTGTGGGACATTTGTGTATCTTTTTTTGTAAATGCTTATTTACTTACTTTGTCAATTTTTAAATTGGCTTATTTGTATTTTTTAATTGATTTTTAAAAATCGTTTTTAGGTTCATAGCAAAATTGAGGGAAGACACAGATCTGCTCTGTGTATATCCCCTGCCCTGGCACAGGCGTAACTTCCCCATTATCAACATTTCCCATCGGAGAGGTGCGTTTGTTAAAACTGATGAAACTGCACTGACTCATCATAGTCCCTCAAAGTCCATACTTTATATTACAGTTCACTCTTGGTTTTATATATTCTGTGGGTTTGATAATAATGACATCTGTTCATCATTATGGCATCACACAGAATATTTTCACCACTTGGAAAATTGTGCTACACCTATTCACCTCCTCCACCCCTACAACCCAACCTCTGATGACCACTTATCTTTTTGCTGTCTCCATAGTTTTGCCTTTTCCCGAATGTCATGTAATTGGAATCACATCATATATAGCCTTTGCAGATTGGCTTCTTTCACTTAGCGATGTGCATTTAAGGTTGTCCCTTGTCTTTTCATGGTGGGGTAACTCTTTTCTTCTTAGCACTGGATAATATCCTATTGCCTGGATGTAACACAGTAATTTATACACTCACCTACTGAAGTACGTCTTGTTCTTCAGTTGCTCAGTCATGTCTGAATCTTTGTGTTTCCATGGACTGCAGCACGCCAAGCCTCTCTGTCCCTCACCGTCTCTCAGAAGAACATCTTAGTTGCTTCCATGTTTTGGCAATTATAAATAAAGCTGTTATAAACACCTGTATGTAGATTTTTTAAAATATTTATTTATTTTTAATTGATTGATGATTGCTTTACAATATTATTTTGATGTCTGTCACACTTCAGCATGAATTAACTATAGGTGTACATAAGTCCCCTTCCTTTTGAATTCCCCTCCCACCTTCTGTCCATTCCCACCCCTCTAGGTTATTACAGAGTCCCAATTTGAATTCCCTGAGTCATAGAGCAAATTCCCACTGACTATCTATTTACATATGTTAGTGTATATGAATCCATGCTACTCTCTCCATTCATCTCACCCTCTCCCACTTCTCCGCCACCCTTGTCCATAAGTCTGTTCTCTATGTCTGCATCTCCACTGCTGCTCTGCAAACAGGTTCATTTGCACCATCCTTCTAGATTCCATATATATGTATTGTATGTGTTAATATACGATATTTGTTTTTCTCTTTCTGACTTACTTCACTCTGTATATAGGCTCTAGGCTCATCCACTTCATTAAAACTGACTCAAATGTGTCCCTTCTTATGGCTGAGTAGTATTCCATTGTATATATGTCACAGCTTCTTTATCCATTCATCTGTCAATGGACATCTAGATTGCTTCTATGTCTTGGCTATTGTAAATAGTACTGCAATGAACATTGGGGTATTGTTTGTTTGTTTGTTTGTTTTTTGCAGTTTTGGTTTCTGCAGGGTATATGGCTAGAAGTGGTATTGCTGGGTCATATGGTAGTTTTGTTCCTAGCTTTTAAGGAAACTCCATACTGTTTTCCATAGCTGTTGTATCAATTTACATTTCTACCAGCACTGTAGGAGGGTTTCCGTTTTCTCCACACCCTATCCAGCACTGGTTGTTTGTGGAATTTTTGATTATGACCATTCTGTCTGGTGTGATGTAATATCTCATTGTGGATTTGATTTGCATTTTTCTGATAATGAGTGATGTTGAGCATCTCTTCATGTGCTTATTATCCATCTGTACGTCTTCTTTGAAGAAATTTCTATTGAGGTCTTTTGCCCACTTTTTGATTGGATTGTTTGTTTTTCTGTTTGTATTGAGTATTGTGAGCTGCTTGTGTATTTTGGAAATTAATAATTTGTCAGTTGTTTCATTTGTTCTTTTTTTTTAAATTTTTTTCTTTCATTTTTACTTTATTTTATTTTACAATACTGTATTGGTTTTGCCATACATTGACATGAATCCACCACGGGTGTACATGCGTTCCCAAACATGAACCCGCCTCCCACCTCCCTCCCCATAACATCTCTCTGGGTCATCACCGTGCACCAGCCCCAAGCATGCTGTATTTTCTTCCATTCTGAGGGCTGTCTTTCCACCCTGTTTATAGTTTCTTTTGCTGTGCAAAAGCTTTTGAGTTTATTTAGGTCCCACTTATTTATTTTTGTTTTTATTTCCATTATTTTAGGAGGTGGGTCATAAAGGACCTTGCTATGATTTATGTCATACAATACCTATATGTAGATTTTTTATGTGGACCTGTGTTTTCAGTCTTCATAAATCTACGAGCTATGTACTATTGTTATCTTCATTTGTCTTTTTATTTTACATGTTCAAAAAGAAAGATACACAAATAAGTGACTTATTTTGGTAGATGGGCTCTTAGGTAACCTACGATTAAAACCTACCTCCTGTTATGAGCATGGTGGGACCTGTGATTTGCTTCTAATGATAGAGTATGACCTAGTGTTGGGATATCATGTCTGTGTTTAGGATGCATGAGATTGTAGCTCTTATCTTGCTACCAGAGTCTCCATATTGATTTTTTCCTGTCCTGACATTGGTGAAGAAAACCTGTCATATGAAGAAGCCCACGTGGCAAGGAGCTGAGGGTGGCCTCCTGCTAACAACTAGCAAGAAACTGGTATTTAATAATCTGTAAGGAATTGAGTCCTACTAACAATCATGGAACAACAGACTGGTTTCAAATAGGAAAAGGAAAACGAGTACGTCAAGGCTGTATATTGTCACCCTGCTTATTTAACTTATATGCAGAGTACATCATGAGAAATGCTGGACTGGAAGAAACACAAGCTGGAATCAGGATTTCTGGGAGAAATATTAATAACCTCAGATATGCAGATGACACCACCCTTATGGCAGAAAGTGAAGAGGAACTAAAAAGCCTCTTGATGAAAGTGAAAGCGGAGAGCGAAAAAGTTGGCTTAAAGCTCAACATTCAGAAAACAAAGATCATGGCATCCGGTCCCATCACTTCATGGGAAATGGATGGGAAAACAGTGGAAACAGTGTCAGACTTTATTTTTTTGGGCTTCAAAATCATTGCAGATAGTGATTGCAGCCATGAAATTAAAAGACGCTTACTCCTTGGAAGAAAAGTTATGACCAACCTAGATAGCATATTCAAAAGCAGAGACATTACTTTGCCGACTAAGGTCCGTCTAGTGAAGGGTATGGTTTTTCCTGTGGTTAGAGTTGGACTGTGAAGAAGACTGAGTGCCGAAGAATTGATGCTTTTGAACTGTGGTGTTGGAGAAGACTCCTGAGAGTCCCTTGGACTGCAAGGAGATCCAACCAGTCCATTCTGAAGGAGATCAGCCCTGGGATTTCTTTGGAAAGAATGATGCTAAAGCTGAAACTCCAGTACCTTGGCCACCTCATGTGAAGAGTTGACTCATTGGAAAAGACTCTGATGCTGGGAGGGATTGGAGGCAGGAGGAGAAGGGGACGACCGAGGATGAAATGGCTGGATGGCATCACTGACTCAATGGACGTGAGTCTGAGTGGACTCCGGGAGATGGTGATGGACAAGGAGGCCTGGTGTGCTGCGATTCATGGGGTCACAAAGAGTCGGACACGACTGAGCGACTGAACTGAACTGAGTCAGGCTCTGATTTGGGAAGTTTATGCTGAGAGCTATAATTTTAGAGCTTTCTACATCAGGATTATTTTTTTTCCTGTATTTCAGCAGTCATTTCTCTAATACTGGTTATAATTATAATTTTTTATGATAAAAGCCAAAGTTAACGGGTGAAGTATAGGAGTCAGATGCTTCACTCTGGTGGAAGTATTAGATATCTATTTGCATCCATTGATGAATAGAGATTTTGAAGAGGCGAGATCCTGGCTACAGGGAAGACTTGGAATTCACTTATAGCCCATCAGTTCAGTTCAGTTGCTCAGTCGTGTCCGACTCTTTGTGACCCCATGAATCGCAGCACACCAGGCCTCCCTGTCCATCACCATCTCCCGGAGTCCACTCAGACTCACGTCCATTGAGTCAGTGATGCCATCCAGCCATTTCATCCTCGGTCGTCCCCTTCTCCTCCTGCCTCCAATCCCTCCCAGCATCAGAGTCTTTTCCAATGAGTCAACTCTTCACATGAGGTGGCCAAGGTACTGGAGTTTCAGCTTTAGCATCATTCTTTCCAAAGAAATCCCAGGGCTGATCTCCTTCAGAATGGACTGGTTGGATCTCCTTGCAGTCCAAGGGACTCTCAGGAGTCTTCTCCAACACTACAGTTCAAAGCATCAGTTCTTTAGTGCTCAGCCTTCTTCACAGTCCAACTCTCACATCCATACATGACCACAGGAAAAACCATAGCCTTGACTAGACGGACCTTAGTTGGCAAAGTAATGTCTCTGCTTTTGAATATACTATCTAGTTTGGTCATAACTTTTCTTCCAAGGAGTAAGTGTCTTTTAATTTCATGGCTGCAATCACCATCTGCAGTGATTTGGGAGCCCCCCAAAATAAAGTCTGACACTGTTTCTATTGTTTCCCCATCTATTTGCCATGAAGTGATGGAACTAGATGCCATGATCTTCGTTTTCTGAATGTTGAGCTTTAAGCCAACGTTTTCACTCTCCTCTTTCACTTTCATCAAGACGCTTTTTAGCTCTGCTTTTCTTTATAGCCCATAGCATTCAGATAAATACAAGTTTAACAGAGGCCCAGTGGCAGTCATTATGCATGGGAGATGACAGAGTTTCTGATATTAGACCAGCTATAAGACAGGGAAGCATCTAGAATGATCACCTATACTTTAAACATGGCACCTGCTGTTCTGAGTACAGCTTGCCGGTAGGCTCTAATGGCATCTATATGCTTTGTAAAGAAGATGACTCTTTGAGAGTTGGAAGAGCTGCTTCCCTTGCTTCTGCAAAGCTCTGGCACTTATGCAAATTTGTTGTGGGGCGCAACTGAGTATGAGACAGAGCAGAGGAGTTTTTTCAGTTGGCAAGTGTATCAGGAGAGTTCCAGGTCCATAGAATCGAGGCTCAGGTGATTCTTCCTCGACTAGCGTCTTCACTGAGCATCAGGTGCAGAGGTCCTACTCCCGGTGGACTGTCCGTAGACCACCTGTGCCCAGGGCAGGGCAGCCCAGGACAGCGACTTTTGGCAAAAATCAGCAAGCAGTACCCATAAATATTTGAGTGGAGGTGGTAATGGGGAACTTGGCAGTCAAGCAGATGAGAGTTTAGGGATTCAAGTTTAATATAGTTGAGAGGACATTTTCTATGTAGGATGATGAAGCTGGGAGAAAATTAAGCGATCAAATGCCACAGCACAATCACTCTTTTGCCTGTACATGACAGTGCCTTGTATAACTAGCGATCATTTCCTGAAGAAAGCTGTTTCTGAATATTTTCTGCTGACTTGGAGTCTGAAAATACCCAACAAAACCATTAAATTACCTATGAAAATGAAGGTTTGTTATGTTAGTCTATGGTTGCTACTGACTAAATTCTTATTATTGAAGAGCGACAGATACTAGGGAAGGCTGAGGAGATAAGGAAATATTCCCACTGAGAAGTTGCCAACCCATTGACCCAGACTGAAACTGGTAACTTGATCATGATATTTGTCAAGTTAATGTCTAAAGACTGTAGTCTGTGAAAGATAGTGAAGCAGTTATGCAAATTTATGCATAAAAATAAAAACCCCATATGTGCCTAGAGGGTGAGGTTTTCAGCCAAAATGCTCACAATATGAGGTGACAATACTCAGCATGTCTACGTATCTTAATTCACAGAACTCAAAAATGTATTATTTACTAAATGGAAGTAGGCTATGTTACTTACCTCTGTTATATATTTCAAAAGTGACTACATTTTAATTGAACAAACATATATACACAATAATGAAATCTTTGAAAGGGAAAACATGAGAAGACACCTAAAATCAACTTTTTAAGATTAAAAAACATCTCAGTGACCCAACTGAGTCAAATGCATGAATAAAACTGCATACAAATGCAAATTTTAGCATTATAAACATTTTAAAGATTATTCTATTGCACAGCATTTACATTTTCACTATACACACTACAATAATTTTTTTAAATTAGTGTGAATTCTGAACAAACTATGACTGCTGTCTTAAGATATTTACAAACTAACAGAAAAAATAAAGTGAAAGAATCTTCCTAACACTGATCAGATGTTATATGCTAAAGAATTCTAAAGGAGGCACCTTAAGGGAATTGAAAAGGAAATAATTTTTTGCAGTTGGCAATGTAAAGGGCAATTGAGCCAGATTTTGAAGTATATATAGCACTTCCCAACTCTATTTTAGAGGAAGTAAATTTAAGGAAAATAAAATGCTCTTAGGGCTTCCCAGCTGGCTCAGTGGTAAAGAAGTCATCTTCCAATGCAGGAGACTTGGCTTAATCCCTGGGTTGGGAAGATCTGGAGAAGGAAATGGCAACCTACTCCAGTATTCTTGCCTGGAGAATTCCATGGACAGAGGAGCCTGGTGAGCTATCGTCCACGGGGTCTCAAAAGGTCAATCACGACTTAGCAACTGAACAACAACAAAATACTGTTAACAAACTGCCAGAATGTGAAGTGTGATTTGTAGATGGCAGGGATAAGTGGATGGTAGAGGTGAGACTGAAAGGGCAGGTGAAGGTCAGATAATTTTGTTTTCATTTTCTGTGGAGAAATATATAACATTCAGTTTGTTTTTGTATAAAAACACAAAACTTCGATGATACTAGAAATTATTACGTTTAATTTCTGTATTACAAGCAGAAAAATAGTAATAAAATGAAGAATGAGGAAAGTAAAGACAAAAGGAAAAGAATTAGAAAAATAGAAACAGGAAAGCAATGGAGAGGAAAAGAGAGACACGAGGGGACATTTGTAGATGAAAACGCATTGGCTCCTCCTGTGTACCAGGCACCCTGCATGTGGTGAAAGCGCCTATCAAACCCGCCCCCACCCCCCACTGTCACAGCTCTGCACTATGACAGACATTGAAACTGCCCGGTACTCACTCTTGCAAGTACCCTGACGGCTGTGGCTTGACAGTGGACAAAGAGATACATGAAAAGAAATCAGCCTTTTGCTTAGTTGCCATTGTGTGGACGACCAAGCCTGGCATTTTAGCAGCTACCAGGCAGGTTCAAACAAAAGGATGGAAGCCAAGAGAAATATGAAAAAGCCTCCATTCTCCATTCTCCACTGGACTAACCCCTAGGTTTGATGGTTACTTAACCCCTAGGCTACTTGTCTGGTAAAATAATGCATATAGTCGTTGCATTGTGCTGTGCTTAGTTGCTCAGTCATGTCTGCCTCTTGCAACTCCATGGACTGTAGACTGCCAGGCTCCTCTGTCCATGGGGATTCTCCAGGCAGGAATTTTAGCCTCTTTTGATTAAGTATTCTGTGAATTGTGACTGAAAGGGTCTCCATCTCCCTGACATTCACTGAACTCAAAGTCACTGATATGAAAACACATAATCATGGTGAATCTGCAGAGATTCTTGGGATGCTGAGAATACTGCCTGTTGTGGATTCACCGGGGGCTCTTGCTACCGCTCCACAGAGGGGGCAGGGCACACGGCTGGCACTAAGACCACTGACCCAAGCCCTCTGCCTAGTCCTTTGGCGGGCTTTGCTACAGAGTGCAACAGACACAGCCCATGTGAGTGTGCTCAGGTGCTCAGTCAGTTCGACTCTTTGAAGCCTCATGGACTATAGCCCACAAGTTTTCTCTCTCCATGGATTCTCCAGGCAAGAACACTGCAGCGGGTTTCCATTTCCTCCTCCAGGGGATCTTCCCTACCCAGGGATTAAACCCACATCTCTTGAGACTCCTGAATTGGCAGGTGGCCGGCCACCTGGAACTAACCATAGCCTGAGAATGGCAAAGGTCTCTCTGGAGGGATGGTTTCTGTCACAACCACAGGCCATTCAAGGTTGAGACAAGCAGAGATACAAGCCTTGGAGGTGGACATCTCAAATGGTGGTCCCAGAGGGAGATGATGCAGGCACGCTTGGTCCTGAGATATATAGTCCCAGCAGAGGCTATGGCTTTCCCAGTGACCTTCTTCTTTGAATTCACTCAAAAAAGACTCCTCCCCACCCCCCCTCGCTGCCAGAACTTTTCTTAATTAATGGATATGAGGGTCTAAGGGGTGAATGGCAGCATATGTTTCCTGTGCCACCCTGGTCCTCCTTCAGAACAGAAGGACTTACTTCCCGGGGATGTCCAACCTCTGCTGAATCTCAGCCCCTAGCTTGCAGCTTGTTCAACAAATTGTCTCTACTAAAGACAGTTGCCAAGCCCAAGGTCATGCCCCTTCCTGCACAGTTGTAGCCCTTGACTTGGAGGTAAAAAGGTCCTGCTCCCTGACTCCAATAGAGGACAACTCAGAGAGATCACCCCAACTTCAGAGATGCCAGTGGAGTTAAGAGGCATCGTTTTGGAAATGGCATTTGAGTGCAGACTGTTTTCCTCCACAGATGCTTATCCCAAGAGTGCTTTGGAATAAACTACTTGTAAACTGGAACAGGACCCTAGCGTCCACTTGTCATCCACTTGCCTTTTGTCTGCAGAAAAACTTTAGTCAAAGGATAAGTTTAATAAGAGAAGTGAGAACATGTAGAAGCAAAGAAAGCAGTCCAGCAAGACTAAATAACAATGATTTAGTCAGGAGGCTGGTCAAGAACCTTCAGTTCTTCTTCAAGGATTACGGATAATATTCTGAGCTATATCCATTGATCTGTCTTATAGATGCTGAAACACTCACCAGGTGGAAGAAGTTAACTATATATTCACCAGACTGTGGCCGTGACACAAGCTGCCACAATGATGAGAATTAGCCCCAAAGAAATGGGAACAAACCAACCCTGGGACTGAAGACCAACTGTACTTTAAAGAATTAAGATGACCCTGGGCACCTCCGATAACCAATTTCAAGGTGATGGTCAGGGCTGACTGTGCTTTTCTACATGTAGCCCACTTCCCTCCTCCATACACCCCTGAAATTCCTCTTTAAAGGCTCTTGCCCACTAATTCTTGGTGGGGGATGTCAGCCTTTGTATATAAGTCTGCCCTGCCCCACTCCCAGGCCCCCATTGCCAACCACTGAAATCAAGCCAACTTTCCACCAACCTTGCCTCTCAAGTATTGGCTTTTGAGTGGTGAGCCGTTGGACTCTAATTTCAGTAATGATTTCACAGAGACTGCTTCCTGGGGAATCCAACCTGTGACATTTCGTCCAAAATTAGAGAAGCTTTTTTCGAAGAAGTGATCTTGGCTGCTTAGTTTTGCAGAGTGAATACTGTACAAATGAACCAATAGATGGGCCAGGATACTTAAGGTCAGGCAATGGTTCTAAATAGGATGGATTTGCACGCGCGCACGCACACACACACACACACACATATGCACACACATACAAGAACACTTGACTATGTCTAGAGACAGTTTTGCATTGTTAAAAGTGGGGTTATTACTGACATCTATTTGTGTAGAGGTCAGGAATGTTGCTAAACATATTACAATACACGGAACAGCCTCTGTACCAAAGAGCTCTTTTCCAGTCTGAAATGTTGATGGTCCTGAGGTTGGGGGAATCTCAGTCTAAGAGAATGGAATTGGAGAGGTTCTGAAGGAGCATAGAACATCCAGGAAACCGGAATTATATGGGACACAGAGAGGGAGTGGAGGGTATAGAAACTGCCAAGTTGGCAATGCAAGGGAAGTTGACTTTTATCCTGGAAAGCCATGGAGAGTTTCTATGTTAGGAACTAAAATGGGAAAATTATATCTTTGAGAAATTGCAGTCTGACCATGGGTAACTGGAGGTAGATGGTACTAGAGGGAGGAGAGAAAGGTTTGAAGATCATGGGAAATGTGATGGTGCTTGATCAGCATGACAGTAGGGGATGGGGAGAAAGGATTGAGAAATATTTATAAGAAGATCTCATAAAACTTACTAATGTGTTGGAGAGACAAGAAGAATTCATGTTTGAGTGCACAGTCTCTGGAGCCAGAGGTTATGGCCTCAAATTCCAGCTTTGCCCAGTACTAGTTTTGCAAACTTGAACAACTTATATTTAATTTATCTATGGCTTCGTTTTTGACCTCTTGTTCAGTTCAGTTCAGTTCAGTTGCTCAGTCATGTCCAACTCTTTCTGACCCCATGGATAGCACCACACCAGGCCTCCCTGTCCATCACTCACCACTGGAGTTTACTCAAATTCATCCCATTGAGTCTGTGATGCCATCCAAACATCTCATCCTCTGTCGTCCCCTTCTCCCACCTTCAACCTTTCCCAGCATCAGGGTGTATTCCAATGAGTCAGTTCTTCCCATCAGCTGGCCAAAGTATTGGAGTTTCAGCTTCAGCATCAGTCCTTCCAATGAATATTCAGGACTGATTTCCTTTAGGATGGACTGGTTGGATCTCCTTGCAGTACAAGGGACTCTCAAGAGTCTTCTCCAGCGTCACAGTTCAAAAGCATCAATTCTTCGGTGCTCAGCTTTCTTTATAGTCCAAGTCTCACATCCATACATGACTACTAGAAAAACCATAGCTTTGACTAGATGGACCTTTGTTGGCAAGGTAATGTCTCTGCTTTTTAATAAGCTGTCTAGGTTGGTCATAACATTTCTTCCAAGGAGCAAGCATCTTTTAATTTCATGGCTACAGTCACCATCTGCAGTAATTTTGGAGCCCCCAAAATAAAGTCTGTCACTGTTTCCACTGTTTCCCCATCTATTTGCCATGAAGTGATGGGACTAGATGCCATGATCTTAGTTTTCTGAATGTTGAGTTTTAAGCCAACTTTTTCACTCTCCTCTTTCACTTTCATCAAGAGGCTATTTATTTAGTTCTTCTTCACTTTCTGCCATAAGAGTGGTGTCATCTGCATAGCTGAGGTTATTGATATTTCTCCCAGAAATCTTGATTCCAGCTCGAGCTTCATCCAGCCTGGAATTTTTCATGATATACTCTGCATTAAGTTAAATAAGCAGGGTGACAATATACAGCCTTGATGTATTCCTTTCCTGAATTGGAAGCAGTCTGTTGTTCTATGTCTAGTTCTAACTGTTACTTCTTGACCTGCACACATTGTACAGGAGGCAGTGATGAAGCCCATCCCCAAGAAAAAGAAATACAAAAAGGCAAAATGGTTGTCTGAGGACAAATAGCTCTGAAAAGAAGAGAAGCAAAAGGGAAAGGAGAAAAGGAAAGATATACCTATTTGAATGCAGAGTTTCAAAGAATAGCAAGGAGAGATAAGAAAGCCTTCCTAAGTATCAATGCAAAGAAATAGAGGAAAACAATAGGATGAGAAAGACTAGAAATCTCTTGCAAAAACTTAGAGATACCAAGGGAAATTTTCATGCAAAGATGAGCACAATAAAGGACAGAAGTGGTATGGACCTAACAAAAACAGAAGATATTAAGTATTAAATCTTTTTAAATCAGTCAGGTAAATACCAAGACATAGGCTGTCTCCAAGAGTTTTCACTTTTCTGCTGTATAGTTGGTGGATGATTACACACTCATTGAGCTGAAAAACAAGGCTGAGAATCTTCTGGTTTTTTCTTGGGAGTTGGAGAGATGGGTACTGTCATGGGTTCACAAGTGTTTTATTCCAGAAGCTCCAGATATGAAGTTCCAACGTGGTCAAAACACCTGAGAAGGCAGGTAAGATGACTGAAGAAATGAGGGCCATTTTAAAAAGCATATCCTGAATATTTTCTAAAAATGTGAGACCTTGTTCTAAACAAATCACCGTGCTGTACACAAGGAATTTCCAGCAAATATTGCCTGCTCATCCTTGCACTGAAAGAATAAGATACTCTAGGCTTTTTTCCTCTTCTTCTCAAGAGGTAACTCAGCAGTAAGCTGATATTAATTCAATTATCTTTTACCACTATGAGGCATTAACTGTTACTATTTTATGTGATCAAACAAACAAAGAAATTCTGAACAAAATATATCCAGAATTCGATGAACACTGAAGACAGTTTTAAGTCTCTATGTTAATAATGAACTTACTAAAAACAATGGTTTTAACTTTTTTCTTTCCTTCGGATGTATAATCACATTTCTTTGTGCAGAACCAGGATTGTAAGAGTATGTTAAAAAAAATAATATTTTCGAACTATATTTCACCTAGGTGCTGGGAAGCAAATTTAAATTTGCAAAACTGTCTACCCATGTGCAGATATGAAAGAAAGATACATTTGAGGTGCAACTATCCGAAATTATAGTGCTATGGGCTATAGAAACCAGCCTGAAATTTCTTAGCACAAATTGCTAAGAATCTTTGTTTTTGCCCAACTGTTTATTTAGACCATGATTTTTTGATCCAAGAGGAAAGATTTATGGAAGCATTGTCTCTGGCAAAAATGTTCAGTTTCTCTACTTCAACAAACACATTTTGTTAATTGCATGGATTACTGACATGAATATCTTTTTAAAAAGTCACATAGGGCTTCAGGAGCTTGTTTTATGTACTGAAATCCTGGAAGAGAAAAAAAAAAGAAAAAAGAAAGAAACCCCAGTGATAAATTTTAAGTGTTAATTGCATATAGGAGAGTAGAAATAGTTTTACTTGCAAAAGAGTCTTATTCTGGAATTCTGTGAATTGACACAAGTTGAGAAAAGACGAAATTGCACCTTATATCTCTTAGAGCATAGAAAAGGTCATCATTGCACAGACCACTTTCTTTGCTCCTTGTATTTCACACAGATTTTGAAACATAACAAGGATTATTTAAAAGATCAGTTTACTTGGTTCTCACAAGAATTCAATGGTGTATATTGTTGTTGCTGTTCAGTCATTAAGTCGTGTCTGATACTTTAAGAACCCCATGGACTGGAGCCCACCAGGCTCATCTGTCCATGGGATTTCCTAAGCAAGGACACTGGAGTGTGTTGCCATTTCCTTCTTCAGGGGATCTTCCTAACACAAGTTATCCACATTGAAGGCAGACTCTTTATCATCTGAGAACCAGGGAAGTCCTCAATGGTGTAGATCAGTTCAGTTCACTCAGTCATTTCCAACTCTTTGCAAACCCATGGACAGCAACACGCCAGGCTTCTCTGTCCAACGACAACTCCCAGAGCTTGCTCAAATTCATTTCCATCGAGTCAGTGATGCCATCCAACCATCTCATCCTCTGTCATCTGTTACTCCTCCTGCCCTCAATCTTTCCCAGCATCAGGGTCTTTTCCAGTGAGTCAGTTCTTCACATTAGGTGGTCAAAGTATTGGAGTTTCAGCTTCAGCATCAGTCCTTCCAATGAATATTCAAGACTGATGTCCTTTAGGATGGATTGGTTGGATCTCCTTGCAGTCCAAGAGACTCTCAAGAGTCTTCTCCAATACCACAATTCAAAAGCATCAATTCTTCAGTGCTCAGCTTTATAGTCTAACTGTCACATCCCTACATGACTATTGGAAAAATGATAGCTTTGACTATACTGACCTTTGTTGGCAGTATAATGTCTCTGCTTTTTGAAATATTCTGTCTAGGTTGATTATAGCTTTTCTTCCAAGGAGCAAGTATCTTTTAATTTCATGGCTGCAGTCATCATCTGCAGTGATTTTGGAGCCCCAAAACAATAAATCTTGTTACTGTTTCCATTGTTTTACCATCCATTTGCCATGAAGTGATGGGACTGGGTGCCATGATGATAGTTTTTTGAATGTTAAGTTTAATCCAGCTTTTGTGCTTTCCTTGTTCACTTTTGTCAAGACACTCTTCAGGTCCTCTTTGCTTTCTGCCATAAGGGTGGTATCATCTGCATATCTGAGGCTATTGATATTTTTCCAGGCAATCTTGATCCCAGCTTGTGCTTCATCCAGCCCTGCATTTCTCTTGATGCACCTCGCATATAAGTTAAATAATCAAGGTGACAATATACAGCCTTGATGTACTCCTTTCCTGATTTAGAACCAATCTGTTGTTACATGTCCAGTTCTAACTGTTGCTTCTTGTCCTGCATACAGATTTCTCACGAGGCAGATAAGGTGATCTGGTATTTCCATCTCTTTAAGAATTTTCCACAGTTTGTTGTGATCCACACAGTCAAAGGTGTTGGCATAATCAATAAAGCAGAAGTAGATGTTTCTCTGGAATTCTCTTGCATTTTCTATGATTCAACAGATGTTGGCAATTTGATCTCTGGTTCTTCTGCCTTTTCTAAAAGCAGCTTGAACATCTGGCAGTTCATGGTTCACGTACTGTTGAAGCCTGGCTTGGAGAATTTTGAGCATTATTTTGCTAGCATATGAGATGAGTGCAATTGTGCAGTAGTCTGAACATTCTTTGGCATTGCCCTTCTTTGCGATTGGAAAGAAAACTGACACTTTCCAGTCTTGAGGCTATTGTTGAGTTTTCCAAATTTGTTTGCATATTGAGAGCAGCACTTTCACAGGATCATCTTTTAGGATTTGAAATAGCTTGACTGGAATTTCATCACCTCCACTAGCTTTCTTTGTAGTGATGCTTCCTATCAAAGGTCCACTTGACTTCACATTCCAGGATGTCTGGCTCTAGGTGAATGATCACACCATTGTGATTATCTGGGTCATGAAGATTTTTTTTGTGTAGTTCTTCTGTGTATTCTTGCCACCTCTTCTTAATATCTTCTGCTTCTGTTAGGCCCATACAATTTCTGTCCTTTATTGTGCTCATCTTTGCCTGAAAATTTCCCTTAGTATCTCTAATTCTCTTGAAGAGATCTCTAGTCTTTCCCATTCTATTGTTTTCCTCTATTTCTTTGCATTGATTGCTAAGGAAGGCTTTCTTATCTCTCCTTGATATTCCTGAAACTCTGCATTCAAATGGGTATAATTTTTCTTTTCTCTTTTGCCCTTTGCATCTCTTCTTTTCATAGTTCTTTGTAAAGCCTCCTCAGACAACCATTTTGCCATTTCGGATTTCTTTTTTGGAGGTATGGTCTTGATCCTTGCCTCCTGTACAATGTCATGAACCTCCATCCGTAGTTCTTCAGGCACTCTGTCTATCAGATCTAATCCCTTGAATCTATTTCTCACTTCCACTGCATAATCGTAAGGGATTTGATTTAAGTCATACCTGAATGGTCTATTTGTTTTCCTTACTTTCTTCAATTTAAGTCTGAATTTGGCAATAATCTGAGCCAAAGTCAGCTCCTGGTCTTGTTTTTACTGACTGTATAGAGCTTCTCCATCTTTGGCTGCAAAGAATATAATCAATCTGATTTCTGTATTGACCATCTGGTGATGTCCATGTGTAGAGTCTTCTTATGTTGTTGGAAGAGGATGTTTGCTATGACCAATGTACTTTTTTTTTTTTTTTTTTTAATTTTTGAAAACTCTGTTAGCCTTTGCTCCGCTTCATTTTGTACTTTAAGGCCAAATTTGCCTGTTACTCCAGGTATCTCTTGACTTCTTACTTTTGCATTCCAGTCTCCTATGATGAAAAGGACATCATTTTGGGGTGTTAGTTCTAGAAGGTCTTGTAGATCTTCATAGAAACATTCAGCCTCAGCGTCTTTAGCATTACTGGTTGGGGCATAGACTTGGATTACTGCAATATTGAATAGCTAGCATTGGAAATGAACAGAGATTATTCTTATTTTTGAGTAAGTAACTAGGAATTGGGGCTTCTCCCATGGCTCAGCTGTAAAGAACCACCTGTAATGCAAGAAATGTGGCAGACGTGGATTTGATCTTTGAATTGGAGAAATTCCCCAGAGAAGGAAATGGTAACCCACTACTTCAATATTCTACACCCAAATTGTAGGACATAACATGCACTTAGTAAATATTCATTGAACAAATAAGTAAGTGGGCTTAATCATTCTCAGTGGGCCCTTAAAATGGAACTTCTCAGGTGACCACTCCATGACATTTATGAGTAACGGCCTAAAAAAAAATCAGCATTCCATTATAAGTCTGCAAATTAGAAAAGATGTAAATTTCAAGATCTGAATTTAGTGGCCAAAACCATGAAATGGAGATACCAATAGTTTCCATAGGTTGAAGAGGTTCTTGGCTTCTCTAACTGCAATATCTAAACTAATCCAACACTCTATCTCAATCTTTTGACTTAATTTTTTAGCTCTTATCACCAATTACCATATGAAGTGTTGTCTTATTTATTTCTGCCTCTTGCCACTAGAATATAAAATTCAATGAACTTTTCCACCTATTTTCTTCAGCTCTTGGAATAATTTGGCATGTAAAAAGTACAATCAATCAAAAATAACACAACTTAGACATTAAGTCATGTCTGACTCTTTTGTGACCCTATGGACTGTAGCCCACTAGGTTCCTCTGTCCATGAAATTTCCCAGCCATGAATAACGGAGTGAGTTGCCATTTCCTTCTCTAATTGACTTTTGACTGATTGAATGAATGATTGCTGAATTGGAAGTTAAAGGGTCTTTTATGAGAAGTTCCATTTTAAAGACTGACCTCTAATAATGACCCAGTAGGACACCTGGTGTCCTAATGTGTTTTAGACAGACTCCAGTATTGGGATGTTGTCTACATTAAGCTTAAGAAGCTCACAGTCACAGACAAATCAAATCTTCTGGCAAATAAGATTCTAAGATTTTAATTTTGAATAATTTGTTCAATTCTTTGAAGAGTTAAAATACTTATAAAAGTTTGGAATTTAGATTTTTGAAGTTTTTCCCTCACCATTATATTCATGGCGACTTCCCAGGTGGCCCAGCAGTAAAGAATCTGCCTGCAGTGAAGGAGCTTCAAGAGACATGGGCTTGATCCCTCGGTCCGGTAGATCCCCTGGAAAAGGGAATGACAGCCCACTCCAGTATTCTTGCCTTGAGAATCCCATGGACAGAGGAGCCTGCTGGGCTACAGACCATAGGATTGCAAAGAGTCAGACATGACTGAAGTGACTTAGCAAGCATTATAGTCATGATTATCGTTCAGTGTATTGTGTCCCTTCTAATTCCTTAGCGTCTTAGTGAGCTTAGGCAGCCATAGCAAAATACCATAGACTGGGTGGTTTAAACAACAAGTTGAGAAAGTCCAAGGGCAAGGTGCCAGCTGAGTCAAGGTCTGGTGAGGGCTTTCTGGGTATGAACATGGAGAGAGAGAGAGGTCACTCTTTCTATACTTGTAAGGCCTCCAATCCTATTGGATTTGGATCTTTCACTTATGAACTTCATTTAACCTTAATTGTATGAACAAGGCTACTGGAGGTGATGGAATTCCAGTTGAGATATTTCAAATCCTGAAAGATGATGCTGTGAAAGTGCTGCACTCAATATGCCAGCAAATTTGGAAACTCAGCATGGCCACAAGACTGGAAAAGGTCAGTTTTCATTCCAATCCCAAAGAAAGGCAATTCCAAAGAATGTTCAAACTACAGCACAATTGCACTCATCTCACACGCTAGTAAAGTAATGCTCAAAATTTTCCAAGCGAGGCTTCAGCAATACTTGAACCATGAAATTCTAGATGTTCAAGCTGGTTTTAGAAAAGGAAGAGGAACCAGAGATCAAATTGCCAACATCTGCTGGATCATGGAAAAAACAAGAGAGTTCCAGAAAGACATCTATTTCTGCCTTATTGACTATGCCAAAGCCTTTGACTGTGTGGATCACAATAAGCTGTAGATAATTCCAAAAGAGATGGGAATACCAGACCACCTGACCTGCCTCTCGAGAAACCTATACACAGGTCAGGAAACAACAGTTAGAACTGGACATGGAACAACAGACTGGCTCCAAATAGGAAAAGGAGTACATTAAGGCTGTATATTGTCAACCCTGCTTATTTAACTTTCATGCAGAGTACATCATGAGAAACTCTGGGCTGTAAGATGCACAAGCTGTAATCAAGATTGCTGGGGTGTATATCAAGAACCTCAGATATGCAGATGACACCACCTTTATGGCAGAAAGTGAAGAGAAACTAAAAAGCCTCTTAATGAAAGTGAAAGAGGAGAGTGAAAAAGTTGGCTTAAAGCTCAACACTCAGAAAACTAAGATCATGGCATCTGATCCCGTCACTTCATGGGAAATAGATGGGGAAACAGTGGAAACAGTGTCAGACTTTATTTTTGGGCTCCAAAATCACTGCAGATGGTGACAGCAGCCATGAAGTTAAAATATGCTTACTCCTTGGAAGAAAAGTTATGGCCAACTGAGACAGTATATTGAAAAGCAGAGATATTACTTTGCCAACAAAGGTCCGTCTAGTCAAGGCTATGGTTTTTCCAGTAGTCATGTATGAATGTGAGAGTTGGACTATGAGGAAAGCTGAGCACCGAAGAATTGATGCTTTTGAACTGTGGTGCTGGGGAAGACTCTTGAGAGCCCCTTGTACTGCAAGGAGATCCAACCAGTCCATCCTAAAGGAGATCAGTCCTTGGTGTTCATTGGAAAGACTGATGCTGAAGCTGAAACTCCAATACTGTGGCCACCTCATGCGAAGAGTTGACTCATTGGAAAAGACCCTGATGCTTGGAGGGATTAGGGGCAGGAGGAGAAGGGGACAACAGAGGATGAGATGGCTAGATGGCATCACTGACTCGATGCACATGAGTTTGAGTGAGCTCCAAGAGTTGGTGATGGACAGGGAGGCTTGGGGTGCTGTGATTCATGGGGTCACAAAGAGTCAGACATGACTGAGCAACTGAACTGAACTGAACTGTACTCTAAAAGCACTATCTCCAAATACAATTACATTAGAGACTAGGGCATCAAAATATGAATTTTTTAGGGGAGGAGCACAATTCAGTCCATAGCAAAAGCGATGCATACTATTTATTGAACCAGTATTTATTGAGCATCTAATCTGTTCCAAACATTATTCTAGGCATTTAGGTTATATAGATGAACAAAGCAAAGGTCCTTGCCCTCATGGAACACATATTTTGTCAGGCATATATTTAAATGGATTTTAGTAATCTAAATAATACCAGTTGATTTTTTATTTATCTCTTACTGAAGTCTTGCTTGATAATTAATGATTTTTAGAATATCAGCAAAAAAAAAAAGGAAAAAATCAGACACTTTGCAATAAAGCGTGCATTACTAAAAGTACTGTACAATATATGATGATAAAATATAACAAAATTCTACTAAATACCAAAGCTTGTGCCACAGAACTTCATTAAATAAGCTGAGTTTATGGATCCATGAGTTAAGAAAATATTTTTCTTAGTGAAGAACTGAATAGTATTTCAGAGCATTTTGCCAGCAGACGTGAATAGTATTAGAAATTCTTGGTAGGAATGAGAAATAAATAGCAATGACATGTTACATTTGGAAATCAGTGAACCAGCCCAAGAATAACAGTGAAATAGCAAGGGAGTCTTTAAAGTATTTTTTATTAGGGATTAAAAACATTTGAAATGCTTATTTTATTATGTCACTAAGACTCTAAAAAGGCATTAAATCTGAGAGACCTAAAACCAGAAAGTATAAATTTCTTAAGATTTTTTTTTTAATCAAGTTGTATCACTACTTACATAGCATTTAAAAAACAATAGTTGACAATATATTTAAATGTCATAATATTGTACCAAATCCATTTCTAAATATGTTTGGTTAAACAATAGGAAAAGCAATTTTGTCAAATGCGTTCATAGGTAGTAAAACGATTTAAATTGTTGAGAGCTTAACCGACATCCAGTCATGTTTGTTTACTTGAAGAGCTCCTTCCAAGGCACAGGACATGCTCCTATGTGTCTGAAGATCTAATTCTGCTCTGAAGACCTGCAGCGCTAGATGAAACCAATTGGGAATGAAGGAAGGAACGAAGGGAGGGAGGAGGTAAGGGAGGGAGGAGGGAGAAAGGGGCGAAGGAAAGGAAGGAGAGAGGGAAAGAAAAGAAAGGGAAGAAAGAAAGATACCAAGTAGTGATATGAGAGTTGGATCCTAAGGAAAATTGAGCACCAAAGAACTGATGCTTTTGAATTGTAGTGTTGTAGAAGACTCTTGACTTCACTTTCACTTTTCACTTTCATGCATTGGAGAAGGAAATGGCAACCCACTCCAGTGTTCTTGCCTGGAGAATCCCAGGGACCAGGGAGCCTGGTGGGCTGCCATCTATGGGGTCACACACAGTTGGACACGACTGAAGCGACTAAGCAGCAGCAGCAGCAGCAGCAGCAGCAGCAGAAGACTCTTGAGAGTCCCTTGGACTGCAATGAAATCAAACTGGTCAATCCCAAAAAAATCAACTCTGAATATTCATTGGAGGGACTATGCTGAAGCTCCAATACATTGGCCACCTGATGAGAAGAGCCAACTCATTGGAAAAGACCTTGATGCTGGGAAAGATTGAAGGCAAAAGGAGAAGGAGGTGACAGAGGGTGAGTCCACTGACTCAGTGGGCATGAGTTTGAGCAAACTTAAGAGGTAGTGGAGAACAGAGAAACCTGGCCTGCTACAGTCCACGGAATTGCAAACAGTTGGACATAACAACTCAGGAAGAACAATAACAACATTATCTAAGTGACCTTTCCTTCCCTTATCTCCATTATTTTGACACCATCAGTGTGCTACCCAAAGACACCTAATACATGGTCAGCAGTACAGCACACTGTGGGAAAAAGATGTTTTCATGTTCTAAAATTTCCACATTTAAGACCTCTGTAGGGATGGTGATTTTTATCTCCTCTAATTCCAGCTGGTACAGAATGGTAGTCTTACTGTATTTGGAGTGTTATTAAAACCGTCCTTTCTTTATTTTCAACTCACAGCATTTTTATTTTAAAGTAAATTCCTGAGTCTAGAGCTTTCCATCATTTAAGGAATAATTTAAGGAATTAAAAAAAAGTTATAGTTCATTACGTCTTCTGTTTTTTCTCTGAAATCCTTCTATAATACACTTCTAAATGGGAAATAAGAAACAGCATTACCAACAAAAATTGGAGCACATTATGGCTACCTTGTATTCTTTGAATTATTCATTCTTAAATAAAATTTCAATTGCAGCTATGGAATGGTCAATAATTTTTGTGCAGTGGAATTTACCTTGTTTCTGAAACCAATTCTCCTTCACCCCTAGCTTTATCTAAATTGACATTTAATAATTTGTAAGTTTAAAATGTACAAAGTGATGATTTGATAAGTATTGTGATATGATTCCCTGGTGGCTCTGTTGGTAAAGAATCCACCTGTAATGCAGGGGACCTGGGTTTGACCCCTGGGTTAGGAAGATCCCTTCGAGGAGGGCATGGCAATCCACTCCAGATTCTTGCCTGGAGAATCCCCATGGACAGGGGAACCTGGTGGACTACAGTCCATCAACTAAGCACAGTGATATGATTACCATCTTAAGGTTAAGACATAAATTATCTTGCATCCTTACTAAAACACATCTTAAAGATTTTATTTTTTCCTGAATTAAAAAAAAATTGAAATATAGTTGATTTACAATGTTTCAGGTTTATAGCTAAGTAATTCAGTTATATATCTATTTATCTATAGCTATCTAGATGGATTTAGATGTACTGTTTCAGATTTGTTTTCATTATAGTTTGTTATAAGATGTTGAATATAGTTCCCTGTGCTATATAATAGGTTCTTATTATTTATCTATTTTATATATAGTAGTGGTATCTGTTAATTCCAAATTCTCCGATTTAATCCCCCTCCCCTCTTCAGCTTTGGTAACCATAAACTTACTCTTTGTCTCTGAGTCCGTTTCTGTTTGTAAATAAATTTGTCTGTGTCAATTTTTAGATTCCATAAATAAGTGATAGCATATATTTGTCTCTGTCTGATTTACTTCACTTAATACAATAATCTCTAGGTCCATCCATGTTGCTGCAAATGGAATTATTTCCATTTTTTATGGCTAAGTAACAGTCCATTGCATATATATACACCACATCTTTTTTATCCATTCATCTATCAGTAGAAACTCAGACTGCTTCCATGTCTTAGCTATTGTAAATAATGCTGCTATGAACATTGGACTGTATGCAGCTTTTTGAATTAGACTTTTTGTCTTTTCCAGATAAATGCCCAGGAATGGGACTGTTGGATCATATGGTAACTATATTTTTAGTTTTTTAAGGAATCTCCATACTATTCTAGACAGTGGCTGCACCAATTTATATTCCCATCAACAGTGTAGAAGAGTTTCCTTTTCTCTATACCCTCTCCAGTGTTTGTTAGTTGTAGACTTTTTGATGATGGCCATTCTGATTGGTGTGAGGTTGTACCTCACTGTAAATTTAATTTGCATTTCTCTAATAATTAGCAATGTTGAGCATTTTTTTCATGTGCCTATTATCTATCTGTGTGTCTTCCTTGGAGAAATTTCTAATTTGGTTTTCTGCCCATTTTGATTGTGTTATTAGTTTTTATGATATTGAGTTTTATAAGCTGTATATTTTGCAAATTAATCCCCTGCCAGTTTCATAGTTTCTAAATATTTTCTCCCAGTCTGTAGATTGATTTTTTCATTTTGTTTATGGTTTCTTTTGTTGTACAAAGTTTTAAGTTATATTAGGTCTACCTATAAAAGAATAGATTCTTTTATATGTAGCTGTCCACTTTTCCTAGGCCATTTATTCAAGAGACTGTTTTTTTCTCCAATTCATATTCTTGCCTCCTTTGTTGCAGATTAATTGACCATAAATGCATGGATTTGTTTCTGGGTTCTCTAGCCTGCTTTATTGATCTTTCTGTTTGTCTTCGTGCCAGTACCATATACTTTTTGATATAGCAACATTGTAGTATAGCCTTAAGTTGGGAACTTGAATCTTCCAGCTCTGTTCTCCCTCAAGATTGTTCTAGCTATCTGGGATCTTTTTTGTTTCCATCAGTTCAGTTCAGTTCACTCACTCAGTCATGTATGACTCTTTGCAACCCTGTGGACTGCAGCAGGCCAAGCTTCCCTGTCCATCACCAACTCCCAGAGTTTACTCCAACTCGTGTCCATTGAGTTGGTGATACCATCCAACCATCTCACCTTCTGTCATCCCCTTCTCCTCCTGCCTTCAATCTTTCCCAGCATCAAGGTCTTTTCCAAGGAGTCAGTTCTTTGCATCAGATGGTCAAAGTATTGGAGTTTCAGCTTCAGTATCAGTCCTGCCAATGAACACTCAGGATTGATTTCCTTTAGGACTGGCTGGTTTCATCACCTTGCAGTCCAAGGGACTCTCAAGAGTCTTCTCCAACACCACAGTTCAAAAGCATCAGTTCTTCAGTGCTCAGCTTTCTTTATAGTCTAACTCTCACATCCATATATGACTACTGGAAAAAACATAGCTTTGAGTCTGCAGACCTTTGTTGGCAAAATAATGTTTCTGCTTTTTAATATGCTGTCTAGGTTGGTCATAACTTTTCTTCCAAGGAGCTGTGTTTCCATACAAAATTATTTGCTCTGGTTCTGTGAAAAATGTCATTGGTATTTTGATGATGATAGCATTAAATCTGTAGATTGCCTTAGGTTGTATAATCATTTTAAAAATATTGATTTTAAAATGATGATTTTTAAAATATTGTTCAAATTCAAGAACAATGATGCCAACTCTTGCCATTTTTATTCAACACAGTTTTGGAAGTCCTAACAACAGCAATCAGAGAAGAAAATCAAATAAAGGGAATCTAAATTGCAAAAGAAGTAAAACTCACCGTTTGCAGACAACATGATACAATATGGAAAAAATCCTAGAGGCTACCAGAAAACTACTTATGTTTATCAATGAATTTAGTAAAGTTGCAAGATAGAAAATTATAGAAATTATTTACATTTCTGTATGCTAATAAGAAAAGATCAGAAAAAGAAATTAACTAAGAAATTCCACTTACCATTGCATCTAAAAGAGTAAATTACCTAGGAATAAACCTACTTAAGGAGGCAAAAGTCCTCTCCTCTGCAAAACTACCAGACCCTGATAAAAGAAACTGAAGACAACAAAAATAGATGGAAACATGTACCATGTTCTTGAAATTGAAAGATTTGTTTTTTAAAAATAAAACCACATATGAAAATTACATTTCATAAAAGTTAACTCAGTTCTGTTTCATTAAAAATGACTGCTTTAGGAATTAACAAGAGATAAATCATAGCTTCTGAAGTATCTGTTATCAGTTGCACTGATATTTTCTAGTGAGTGACTATTTCAATCTTTAGTCATGAAAAACAGGGAGAGAATTATGAATGAATTAATACAGAGAATCTTAAAAAGCAAAGATTGTACTTATTAAAAATGAATTTTCACTAAAAGTTCAGTCTAGATGGTCCCAAGATTCCTATTCAAGTAGATGACCTGGCTCCCGAAGTCACATGCACTCCGGTGGTGCTAGGAATACACCCAATAATGTCTTGTTTGTTGTAGCTCAGAAACGGAATGCTTCTGAATGTGCTCTGTAATATTCCTTTGCAAATTTGAGTTTACTGCTTAATAGCATTTCCTCAACACATTTTATTTGTAGACTCACAGACCCTATATGTTTTAAGTGGAATTGTTTTGCTTATAAATATCACCAATGCTCTTTCAGTCTACAGTTGTTAAACTATAAACATGGCCCTGTTGGAGGAATAGGACAGGCCCCTGCCTGTCCAGAGGTAAGACTCTGTGCTTCCACTCCTGAAGCCCAGGTTCAATCCCCAATTGGGAAACTAAGATCCCAAAAGCCGCAATGTGTGACACCACCACCCCCCCACCAAAAAAAAAAAAAAAGGTGAGTAGCATGACTTAATTCTGTTGAGATCCAAGCTTCTTAGATTTCTTTTATAGTTTTTCCTAAAATTCTCTTTTCCTTACAAAGAATTCCTCTGGGTTCTCATTTTTAAAACCAAATCACAAGCATTGGAAATACTTGGGTGATTGCTGGAGTTTACTTATGTCAATGAAGCCAAAAACCAACCTGAAGCAATAATACTGATGGCTGGTGTAGAAGAGCCAGTCAGAGCATGCAGCAGTCTGGGAAGGCTGACTTAACAGTGCAGAAAATGGTGAAGGGTCACAGCTGCCAAGAGCAGTAACACAAAAAAATATATAGATGGCCTCAGTGCCTGCACTATAAAGGGGAAAATATGGGCTCATCCAAGATATCCTTGTACTCACAGGGCAGCAATTTCAATCAGTAGGATTGTTTCTAGATTTATAGAAAGCAGTGAAATGGATAAATTATATACACTTTCATTTTTATTTCTACCTAGTCAACAATAGTTTATTTTCCTGAGAAAAATCAAAGCTGAACATTTTTTTCTTTTGTTTGTCTTCAAAGGAAACAGGGGAAGTAAGTAGTGTGTAATTTAGTTGTATTGCTGAATACAACCATAACCTTCTACCTTGATCACTTTATATTCATGTTTTATGATATTTGTCAACTTAATATCTTAATCATAACCTCTGCCATTCTGTGGAAAGTAAGAAATAGAGTAGTCAATTTATTTTACAAATATCCTAGGCCACTCTAAGGCAATTTATCCTATAAATTAATCTCCAGCACTTAACAAAATGAAAAAATACTAGCAAAATATGGCCCTCAAATAAAATTCCTAAACTTTGACTGATCCCTTCTTGTTCTTCCCTATATTTATGTTCCTATTTAAATATTCATCTCACGCAGCAATTCCACTCCTGGACATATATCTGGAAAAGACAAAAACTCTAATTCTAAAAGATAGATGCACCCCAGTGTTCATAGTAGCACTACTTATAATAGCCAAGACATGGGAGAAATCGAAATGTCCATCCACAGAGAAACAGATAAAGAGGATGTGGTACATACATATAATGGAATATTACTTAGCCTAAAAAATGATGTAATGCCATTTGCAGCAACCTAGATAGACCTAGATATTATCATACTAAGTGAAGTAAGCCAAACAAAGACTCATATCATATGGCGTCACATATATGTGGAATCTAAAATAAAATCATACAGGCTCACAGATATAGGAAAGAAACTTATGGTTTCCAAAGGGGAAATGAGGGGAGGGATAAATTGGGAATTTGGGATTATCATATATATACTACCATATACAGACTAGATAATCAACAAGAATCTACTTCACAGCATGGGGAACTATATTCAACATCTTGTAATAACCTATAATGGAGAAGAATCTGAAAAAGAATATATACACATATATGTGTATATGTGTAACTGAATCACTTTGCTGTACACCTGAAGTATTGTAAATCGATGATTCTTCAATAAATTCTCAATCCAAATACTTCCTCCTTGTAGTCTTCCTGAATTTCTCCAAAACAGTATTATCCCTCTCTCTGCTGTTCTCCTATATTTTGTGCATGTTTCTATTATATTTATTTAATTCTGTCTTCATTCTACCATATTATAAGAAATCCACTGTTACAAATTAACCAGTGTCTTCTCTGTGATGATACCCTTGGCCATCTTCATGCTCATAGAACTAAAGGTATTTCCCAGGACTTTACCACTTTTCCTCTGTAGTTTTTATTGCCATTTATTTTGTTCTCCATTTAACTTATCTGCCTATAGTATCCAACAAGTACATGTTCATAATAAACAGTTCTAGGGGTTATTATATTGTAATTCTTTGCACATATACCACATTCAAAATTCAAAATTAGGAGTCTTGAGGTATAAAAATGCTCTTGGCTAAAAGAGAAATATACAAAATATAGCACTGAATGTTTACTGGAACTTCATAGACAGTCTCCTAAAAGTGCAATGACTATGAAACCAGTATCAGATTCTAAAGGAAGTGAATTAAAAACTCACATAATCCTGGTCAGAAAATAGTTATCTGATTTGTAAAAGCAAAAGAATGAATGAAAATTGAAGGCTTTCAGGGAAGTCACCACTTCCAAATAGTCTCATCCCTCTGTAATGTTAATGAAACAATAGAAGCTGCTTTTTCATGGTATAGGCAACAATCTGTAACCTGAGAGGCTGTACCAAGAAGGAAAGGCAGGCAGAAAGAGAAAGAAGGAAAGGGAGAAATGGAGAGAGAAAGAAAGGTAGAGAAAGCCTTCTGATATTGTTTTAATTGGCATAGATATTGACTAAAGGTTGTCTAGCAGATGCTTTTATTCTAACACCATGAATGTCATGGGTAATGGTTTTATATTTTGAGGGCAGTGGTATCATTTGGACATAATGGTCCTCTATAACTGAATAGTTCTTATGTGATTTCAACCCAAGTGATTTGCAGAAGTGTAGTAGTGACAGCTAACACATCCCTGCAAAGTTTGTTATTCTTTCATCAGATGTTTATTGTTTCCTTTGTATCTAGGAACTGAGGGCACCAGGTTGCACACAATGCAAACAAACAGATAAATTCAGGTGCTCTTAGAAGGCGTCACAGCAGAAGTGATTGATTTTGCTTTAAGTGTAGAGGAAAGCCTGGGAAAATTGGAGCAGTCTGACCTGGTCTCAAGAATGATTAGTTTGCCAAGTAGATGGAGATGGGTGGAGACAGGCAGATTTTTTCTTTTTTCAGATTGAAGGAGTGAGGAAAAGACCCGGAGAGGTGAAAGGACAGGTGTAGTCTGACAGCTCTGACTAGAAAGCTTTGCTGGAGCAAAGTCCGGCAGGGAGAATTGCAACTCAGGGTAGTTTGAGGTGTGGGCCATAAAAAAAGGCCCTGGATTTGAAGCTGTGGAATTGGCCCTCATCCCACTGTTCTCTTCAGTGTGTGTCAGAGTCACTGGGGGGCTTGTTAAAATGTCCCACTTCTAACAATCCCATTCAGCAGCTCCAGGGTAGGTACAGAAACATTTATAGCAAAAATCCTTAGTATCATTTTTGAAGGTCATTTTCATTTGTACCTCAAGAAAATAGCTGTAATGATTAGGGAATGTTGAGGTAGTATGAGTTCCTGGTGGCTCAGACGGGAAAGAATCTGCCTGCAATGTGGGAGACCCAGGTTTGATCCCTAGGCAGAAGCATGACATTCTGCAGAATAACTTGGGGTGGGCAAGAGAAGGAAACTGGACACATGGGGTATGATCTGATAGCACAACTGTCTGTAAAACCCTTGGTCTGGGATTAAGAATATCTATAATCCTAGTTTGGCTCCATTACTACTAGATGTGCTTCTTTGAAGCCCTTTTCCATTTTGTCCCTCACTTGCATCATCCATTGAAGAGTGTAATATTTATGAACTTTCCTTTTAAGTAGATATGTAATTAAGTTAGAAATACTTTAAAAATGTGTATGCTTTATTCAATTCAAATGAAAAGTTTTTATCTTTTTTTTTTTTTTTTTTACTGAAGGATAGTTCATTTACAACGTGGTACCTTCTGCTGTACAGCATAGTGATTCGGTTATATATTATATATATATATATATATATATATATATATATATATATATATATATACATATGTATTCTTTTCCATTATGATTTATCACAGAATATCAAATATATTCCCTGTGCTCAAATGTAAGTTTTATGATTGTAAACTATGTGCATGTCACTGGCTGACTAAATCAAGAATCTGGCCCAGATTAGAGAATATGCATGCTAATGGATAGCAGCTAACACTTAAATGTATGGTTTTGAAGAAATTGTAGCATTCTTTTCTACTTTTTTTAAAATTGGAGTACAATTGCTTCACAATGTTGTGTCAGTTTCTGCTGCACAGGAAAGTGAATCAGCTATGCTGCCACTGCTTGGTTGCTTCAGTCATGTCCAACTCTGTGTGACCCTGACTGTAGCCCGCCAGTCTCCTCTGTCTATGGAATTCTGCATGCAAGAGTACTGGGGTGGGTTCCATGCCCTACTCCAGGGGATCTTCCCAACCCAGGGATCAAACGCAGGTCTCCTGCAATGTAGGCAGATTCTTTACCACTGAGCCACCAGGGACACCCAAGTCAGCTATATGTATACATATATCTGCACATTTTTAGATTTCTTTCTCATTTAGATCACCACAGAGCATTGAGTAGATTTCCCCATGCTGTACAGTTAGGTTCTCATCAGTTATCTATTATATATGTCAATCCCAAATCTCTCAATTCATCCTGCCCTCCCCTTTCCCTTTTGGTAACCATACGTTTGTTTTTTACATCTGTGATTCTATTTCTTAATTGCAAATAAGTTCATCTGCACTGTTTTATCTAGATTCCACATAAAAACTATATTACACAGTATTTTTTCTCTTTTTCACATTCCTTCTTACTCTTAAATATCAAAGTAGGCTTAAAGAAAAAAGACTACATTAGTTAAAAAACAATATGTTAGTTAAAAATCTTCTTTATTTAATATCTGTTCCATTTAGAACTGTAAAAGATATCAATCTTAATTTTTGCAATAATTTTTAAATACCCCAATAGTTTTTACAACAGTTCTTAATGATTTATCAATAATGAATGCATTGGTATACAGAGAATATCTGCACACCATTATCAATGTTGTTTACTTTCCTGAACCTTCACTTCATTTTATAGATTGCCTTGTAGTCTGAAGACTAACGTTTGATTTCAGGTTTTATGAAAATGTAAGAAAATAGAAAGAGATCGCTTATTTCATGCATGCATAAAAACTAAAAATGAAAAGTTTTCATTTAATATTCCTTTGAGGGAGTGGGAAAATTAAACAAAATATTTATTGCTTTTGGCCCAAGGGTCTTCTAAGGTTTATAGAACAAAGACTGGAAGCAACAGAATATATATTTTTTAAGGGGTAGGTAAGACTTGAAACAAAATTAAGAATGAGGTTTTGAGCATGAGAGAATGTTACATTTTAGAAACTGATAACATGAAAGAAGACATCAGAGCAACACTTTCTTATACAATTTTAATCGTTACTATGATTAGAATATACAATTGTCAGTCCAGATAAAACCTTAATAACTCCGCTTTGAATTAAGCCTAAGCTATCTGTTTGGCTAACTATACATGTCATTATAATTGTGTTAACAAATTATATCACCTCATCAGATTGTTAAGATTAAACAAATTAATACACATGAAACATTTAGAACAGGACCTATTAAGTGTTAAGGCTCCATACATTTAGTTATCATTTTTATTACCAAACTTCACCACTTTAAAATATACTTTTTAAATATTTAATATTAAATTTAATATTCCTTTTAATTTAATGATGTTGCAATTGAAGACTGACTGGGCTTATTTTTACTTAGAATAAACAGTTTAACATCTAGGGAACTGTTTCTTTTTTATCTTATTTTTAATTAAACTTCCAGTATATATTCTTTAAACTGGCTGATTTAGTTTTTTGATCATCATTTTAATTGGGTCAAGCTCACAGATTCTTAAATCATATAAAGGTGTTTTTGTCATTTTTTTCTGTTTATTTTAAGATCACAGATTGTAACCTGGTTAGTCATCTTAAAAATGCATCTATTGTTTATCAAAGAATTTTTTTAAAAAGGAAATGAGTGAAAACTGTTTGCCACTGTTTTTTGGAACGGTCACTCAGAGCATCCTCAATAATAAAGCTATTTGCCTAAATTTGAATATAGGTTCTCAGACCAAAAACGGACAATGTGGTCAGAACCTACATTTAGCATCCTCAAAATAACTTCTTTACAATTACAAATTAAAGTAGCTAACAGATATTTATGTGCTATTTGCCAAGAACTGTTATAAGCACTTTGAAAAAATTACCTAACTGATCACAAAGCTGCTATAAATATGAATTTATTTCCAATTTTTTAGATTTACAGAGGTATCAAGTAACTTTCTGAAAGCAACTTTAGGAATTAGAAAGCAGACCTGGGATTCATATCAAAGGAGTAAATTCTAAGCACTTCTAACTACATTCCACTAAACTGGATAAATCTCTCTTAATTCATATGTGCACATACAAATAGATTTTATCATGGTTCACAGAGTCACCTAGATTTTACTGGTATGTGAAGTTCTCAACTTCAACGATCTCTGTCTAGGTAATAACACTGGGCTATGAATTATGTAAAATGAAATTAGCATTTGCTTATTTTTTTCCACACAAAAAAATGCTTCTTCAAATCTATGTTCATACATTTGAAATAATTCATTCAGATGCCTATCTTAAAAGTGGGAATTTAGATGGATCCATGTGAAATAAAGACCCGATAGCTGTTCTCATACAATGGTTACTGGAGTTACTGGACCAAAAGTCAGGAAACCTGATTTCTTAAGCCAGCTCTGTTACTAGCCAGCTGTGTGCTTTGAAGAAATCAAGTTATCTTTCTTTTCCTTATTTATTCTTTTTCCTATTTTAATGTCACAGGACTGGACTAAACAGCCTTTAATAACTCTTTTAGAACTAAAACTTTGTGATTCTATAATTAGGAATAAACAGTGTTGCCCATCCCTTAGATTAAACATGAATAGTGGGTCATTTCGGATCGGAACAATATGCCTCTAATCTCATGTGGCACCTCAGGCTCTTGGTATCACAGGAGAACTATACTGATCACATTTGGCTGCTTTTCTTCTATAGTTTATGGCCAGAATTGGTTTGCTTTAGATAACACACTCTTGAGCTGTGCCACTGTTGCTAAGATACAGTTTTGTAAATAAAAGTTATTTTAAATATATATCCTGGTGTGGGGAGGGAAAAACATGGAAAGTAGTTGGTCAAAGATTTAAAGTATTTTCTGAGAGGCTGGAGACAATACTTTAGATAAATTTTTAAAGGCCTATTTTCAAGTACGTCCTAAAATTATTTTGTTTTACCGTGAAACTGAGTGAAGAGAGGGTAAGGACCTGGAGTAGAGCGAGCCCTCAAGGGCTAGTAAGTATGGTGAATTGTTTTGCAGCAGTGATTTCATCTGTTTGAAAGACTCTGATACTGTTGCAGTGTGGTCTGTAAAGATATTTTGTCCTTGACATTTAAGCCTATCTTTTCACCAGAAAAAGGAGGGATTTGACTGTCATCATCCCAGATAGATCAAACAAGGCCTGATTTAGGAATCCCTCTTGAAGACTGAAGGGATTCCAACTGAACAGCCCCTTCCCAAGAGTAGCGGCCATGCATGCACCCTGATGGAGATGGTAGGGCCTCTTGTCAGTCACTCACTTGCAGCAGCAAACCGATCAGGAACTCTTCCACAAACTGTCACCAGAGGCAGCTCTTTTCTACCACCCCAGGGTCTCTGTCTTCTGTTATCATTATCATCATCATTACTATTATTACCATTATCATCATTACTATTGTTATGACCAATACCATCATTATTACTATTACTATTATTAATACTATTGCCATTATTACTATTATTAACATTTTGCTATTATATTGTTATAATTATTAATACTATTAGTACCATTATCATTACTACTGTTATTGCACATCCATCTTCTTCACCAGACTCTAAGGTATTCCCTGTCACATGTCTCACACATGTCTCAGACTCCCACTCTTCCTCTCCCTCCACCCACCTTCTGTCCCCCACCAGTATCAGGCTCAGTACTTGGCTCAGGGTTACTTTTTGGTAAATGTCTCCTAAGTAAATGAAAATAGCAGCAGATCATTTCACCATTATCTGAAATAATATCTGAAGGTTAGGGACAGTCTTAGTATTTCTCTCTTAGTATTAGTTTCTTAGAGGGGAAAATAGACTTGAAACTTTCAACCAGGATGTAGCTGATTCTATATGCGCTGCTCTGAGTAATGAAGAGCTTAGATCCCATCAAAGGAGTTGGAGCTCAAAATGGTAGGTGATGAGTGTTATTAAAATGCACAGGGTTTTACTTCCCTTTGCTACCTTGGTTTTGGCCCAGCCTGTCCTTTGTTCTTTCCGTCTCATTTGATTCAGGATCACTCACCTCCTTGTCTTTCTCTCTCTCCTTTGTCCAGGTCATGAAAATAAATGGAAAAAGAGGACAATAAAAAAATACTCTCCTAGTGAATAAAAGGTTAACTTTCAAATTGCTGACTTCTGTACTGCTTCGCTAATATAAGGACGTAATGTGAACTTCTCCTGTACATACCCCTGGGAAAATTCCAGAGGAAAGTGTTGGACTCTGGGTTTCAGCCTGTTTCACAGAAATGGAACTAAAAACAAAACAAGTATCTATCTCTCAATGCCAAAAAAGAACATGGATTACAAAGCTTGCCAAGAGGGACACTAAAAAGTAGAAGACTATAGCATAACAAACTTAGGAGTTCAAACTTATAGTTGTCAAATAACTCTATGATTCTTAAGATGTGGATATGTTATATACAGCCATTTCATAGAATTTTCAATAAGGCACACTATGCAGATGTGTGTTTAAAACAAGATACTTGCAGTGAGCCTTGCCTATGGTTGAGTATTTGCACAACTTGTGAGTCTTGCTGTCCTGGGTTTCTGAGCTCTTTAGCATCTGTTGAATATGAAATAAAGGATTACGTATTCTGTACAGGAGAAGTAAATGCTAAATGAGTCCTACCTGGGCTATGCGTGACCCCAGTTACGTAAACTGTCTCATTCGTTCCTCTTCAGGACCATTTTTCAAACATTTCCTGATGCCATAGTTTAGATACATAAAAGGTAAAGTGAAAGCCACTCAGTTATGTCCAACTCTTTGTGACCCCATGGACTACACAGTCCATAGAATTCTCCAGACCAGAATACTGGAGTGGGTAGCTTTTCCCTTCTCCAGGGGATCTTTCCAACCCAGGGATCGAACACAGGTCTCCCACATCACAGGCAGATTCTTTACTAGTTGAGCCACAAGGGAACTCATAAAAGGTAAGTCACTCACCAAATATCACACAGATGAGAAGTGGGAGAACTGAGGCTCTAGCCTAGGCTAAGGGCTGAGATTCCACTCTCTTAATTGCTGTTTGTTCAGTCAATATTTTTGCAAAATCTTGGAAATAGAAGACCCCTTGAAAGGAGTATAGTAGAATCTATCATTTCCATGTGAGAAACCTGGACCTTGGAGACTGGGACAGAGTCACCAGAGAGTGACAGACCCAGGAGAAGGAGCCAGGTCTCCAGTCTGCACCATCCACATGCAAGCCCCACTCTGCGTGGGAGGGCACTTCTGCACATGGGAGACACCCGTCGGGTTGTCTGAGCAGGTTAGACAAGAGACCAAAGAATATTCACTTCAAGAAAGGGTTTTTCAATGGTTTAGATATTTTATATAAATGTACAATAAATAAGACTTGACTGGCAGGGATTTCATGTCATCTACAGAATCAAAATAAAAAAGTCAATAAGCAGAAGGGGTCATAGAAGGGTAGAAATGAACGGACAGACAGCTGATTTTGAGTATGCCCTGTATCCCCAAACATGAGAAGGTGTGGCCATTGGAGTTTTCACCGTCAGTACATCAAATACTTCCTAGAACTTTATCGATCTATCTAGATAGATAGAAAGATAACAGAGAAGCTAACAAAAGCCTTTAAATTTTCTTAACCCTTTTTGTCTGTGTGCAGTTGGGGAACATGTGTTTATTTTTCTCAGTTACCCTGGTCTCCTGCTGGATGTATAATAACACTTCATGAGCATCTCTCACTAGAGCACCTTGGGACAATTCACACTGCGTAATTTCTTCCTCCTAACTACCCTGAGATATGTGCAGTGGAGATTTAATTGCCTCCTTTAGACCAAGAGGAAAGTAAGGCTTAGAGAAGTTAAATGCCATACATGCCAAGCCCCTGCGTTGACTTTTAATGCTCATTGTCTCTTGGAGAATAGTTTCATGGACCACACTTCTGGTGACCTATGGTCCAGGAATGTACTTTCATTTGCATCTGTATCTCTCTGAATATTACTTTATAATGTTTGTTTCCATCCTATCAATGCTAAAGATAGAAAAATAATAGAGGAGTGGGATGGGGGCATTGGAGGGAGGCTCAGGAGGGAGGTGATACATGTATCCTTATAGCCAATTCATACTGTTGTACAACAGAAACCAATCCAGCATTGTAAAACAATTATCCACCAATTAAAAATAAAATAAAGTGGATAACCAGCAAGGACCTATTATATAGAACAGGGAATTCTGCTCAATGTTATGTAACAACCTAATGGGAAAAGATTTTTTTTTAAAATAGATGCATGTTTAATTTCTGTGCTTGTGATGGGTCTGTTAAGATTTTCTATTTCTTCCTGGTTCAGTTTTGGAAAGTTGTACTTTTCTAAAAATTTGTCCATTTCTTCCACGTTGTCCATTTTATTGGCATATAATTGCTGATAGTAGTCTCTTATGATCCTTTGTATTTCTGTGTTGTCTGTTGTGAGCTCTTCATTTTCATTTCTAATTTTATTGATTTGATTTTTCTCCCTTTGTTTCTTGGTGAGTCTGGCTAATGGTTTGTCAATTTTATTTATCCTTTCAAAGAACCAGCTTTTGGTTTTGTTGATTTTTGCTATGGTCTCTTTTGTTTCTTTTGCATTTATTTCTGCCCTAATTTTTAAGATTTCTTTCCTTCTACCAACCCTGGGGTTCTTCATTTCTTCCTTTTCTTGTTGCTTTAGTTGTAGAGTTAGGTTATTTATTTGACTTTTTCTTGTTTCTTGAGGTATGCCTGTATTGCTCTGAACTTTCCCCTTAGCACTGCTTTTACAGTGTCCCACAGGTTTTGGGTTGTTGTGTTTTCATTTTCATTCATTTCTATGCATATTTTAATTTCTTTTTTGATTTCTTCTGTGATGTGTTGGTTATTCAGCCGTGTGTTGTTCATCCTCCATATGTTGGAATTTTTAATAGTTTTTCTCCTGTAATTGAGACCTAATATTACTGCATTGTGGTCAGAAAAGATGCTTGAAATGTTTAGTAAAAGCAAACAAAAAAACAAATCTTTTTAGTTTTCTTCCACTGCAAACAAAGAAAAGAAAACTAAGAGAGATGAGGGTCATTCCCTCTGAAAAATGGAGTTGAAACACTCAGCTACTGAAGACCTTGTCATAACAGGGAATGATATGTTTATATTTACTCTCAGACTCAAAGGGAACTCACAAGCAAGCAGTCATTTAATGCCTATAGAAATATGTACCAGCCCAAAAATAAAGGTTAACAGGAAACTTTCAATCACAAGTTTACTAAGTAGGAATACATCATAAGGGCTTCCTATGGACTAAACAACAACATACATCATAAACTAGATTTAACTGAAACCTAATGCACGCTCAGAGCTCTGAGCAGCAAGTTTTAAGGGAAAGGAAAGAAGGTACAGGTATAAATCAATTATGTATGATGTCAGCCCAGCCAGTCAAATTCCCCCAATATAATATCAGAGTGTCCAGTTTCAGAACAGGCTTCATTTTCTGAGTAATTTTTAATAGAAATGCCTTCGTCTGCTGATTGCTTAAGATTGTGTTGGCCAAAAAGTTCATTTGAGTTTTGCACAGCATCTTATTGAAAAACTTGAACAAACTTTTTGGCCAACCCAATGAACAGGTAAACAATTGCTCTCTGACAGTAATAGCATTCAGGATTGTTTTATTAAGATAAATAAAAGTATTTAATTATTTAAATACTTTTTGATTGGCATTATTTGCATTATTCAGAGTACAGACTAAGTTGCTTTAACAAGGATACCACAAAATATTCAGACACTTAATTATGCTCACAAGATACTATGACTCAGGAATTGGGAAAGGACAGAGCAGAGATCGGTAGCTTCATTCAAAGGTATTCTCCCTTTGAAATGTTAGATGCTCAGTAATGTCCTACTCTTTGTAACTGACTCTTTGGGTCTGACTCTTTGCAACCCCATAGATTGGGGCTTGCCAGGCTCTTCTGTTCATGGGATTCTCCAGGCAAGAATAATGGAGTTGGTTGTCGTTTCCTTCTCCAGGAGATTCTCCCTTTATATCTATTAACATTTGCTTTGTATGTTTAGGTGCTCTTGTATTAAGTGCATGCTGTGCTAAGTCACTTCAGTTATGTTCGAGTCTGTGAAACCTCATGGACTGTAACCCTCTAGGCTTCTCTGTCCATGGGATTCTTCAGGCAAGAATACTGGAGTGGGTTGCTGTGCCCTCTTCCAGGGCAATCTTCCTGACCCAGGGATCAAACCCACATCTCTTATAACTCCTGCACTGGCAGGTGGGTTCTTTACCACTAGCGCCACCTGGGAAGCCCCGTAATAAGTGTGTATATGGTTGTAAATGTTGTGTCATTTTCTTCTGTTGATCCCTTTATCATTATATAATGACCTTATTTGTCTTTTACTATAGACTCTTATTTATTTATTTGTTTTTGCCTGTGTACACTCTTTGCCAACGCACGGGTTTCTCTATAATTATGACATGTAGGCTTTGGTTGCCCCACAGCCCAGGAAATCTTAGTTCCCCAAAGAAGGATCAAATCCGTGTCCCTTGCATTAGAAGGCAAATTCTCAACCAAAGGACCATCAGGGAAGTCCCTAGACTTTGGTTTTTACATTTAAAGTATGTTACATTGTGTTTACATTCAGTTCAGTTGCTCAGTCACGTTTGACTCTTTGCAACCCCATGGACTGCAGCACACCAAGCCTCCCTGTCCATCACCAACTCCCAGAGTTCACTCAAATTCATATCCATTGAGTCGGTGATGCCATCCAACCATCTCATCCTCTGTCGTCCCCTTCTCCTCCCGCCTTCAATCTTTCCCAGCATCAGGGTCTTTTTCAGTGAGTCAGTTCTTCATATAAGGTGGCCAAAGTACTGGAGTTTCAGCTTTAGCATCAGTCTTTCCAGTGAACGCCCAGGACTGATTTCCTTCAGAATGGACTGGTTGGATCTCCTTGCAGTCCAAGGGACTCTCAAGAGTCTTCTCTACCACCACAGTTTGAAAGCATCAATTCTTCAGTGCTCAGCTTTCTTTATAGTCCAACTCTCACATCCATACATGGCTACTGGAAAAACTATAGCTTTGACTAGATGGACGTTTGTTGGCAAAGTAGTGTCTCTGCTTTTTAATAAGCTGTCTAGGTTGGTCATAACTTTTCCAAGGAGCAAACGTCTTTTCATTTCATGGCTGCAGTCACCATCCACAATGATGTTGGAGCCCCCCAAAATAAAGTCTGTCAGTTTCCATTGTTTCCCCATCTGTTTCCCATGAAGTGATGGGACCAGATGCCATGATCTTAGTTTTCTGAATGTTAAGTTTTAAGCCAAATTTTTCACTCTCTTCTTTCACTTTCATCAAGAGGCTCTTTAGTTCTTCCCTTTCTGCCATAAGAGTGATTTTACATTTACATTACATTACATTACAAGAAAAGTTAACATTTTCTTATATGAGTATAAGCTTTCTTTTATTTTCCATTTGCATGAAACATCTTTTTCCTCAATCTGTGTGTGCCTTTAGTTCTAAAGTGAGGTGTTTTTTGTTTGTTTGTTTGTTTTGCAAGCAGCATATAAATGGATCTTGTTTTTTATCCAATAAGCCACTCCATGTCTTTTGATTAGAGGATTTAATCTGCTGACCTTTAAAGTGATTATAGATAAATATATGTTAACATTTATTAACATTTTGTTACTTGTTTTCTTTGTTTTTGTAGTTCTTCTTTGCTGTTTTGTCCTTCCTTTCATCTTTTTTTCTTGTATTTTGATTATTTTCTTTAATGGTATGCTTGTGTTCCTTTCTCTCTAATTTTTGTGTATCTATGGTAGATTTTTTATGTACAGTTGCCATGGTGATCATATATGTTGACTTATACCTGTATCTACTTGTTTCAAACATGTAGTCCTTTACGTTCAATTCCATTATAAAATATCTATAATTATACCACCCCCAATGACACCCCACTCCAATACTCTTGCCTGGAAAATCCCATGGATGGAGGAGCCTGGTGGGCTGCAGACCATGGGGTCACTAAGAGTCGGACGCGACTGAGCAACTTCACTTTCACTTTTCACTTTCATGTACTGGAGAAGGAAATGGCAACTCACTCCAGCGTTCTTGCCTGGAGAATCCCAGGGACGGGGGAGCCTGGTGGGCTGCCGTCTATGGGGTTGCACAGAGTCAGACATGACTGAAGCAACTTAGCAGCAGCAACATGTTTTATATGTTTGTTCACATACTTTGCACTTTTTATCTATTATATTTATACCTGTTTCTTAATTGTTTTAGTTATACTTGATTTTACAATTTTTGTCTTTTAACGTTTATATTATCTTATGTGAGTTGTTGATCCACAACTTTTAGTATATATTTACCTTTATTCATTAGATTTTCCCCTTCCATTAATTTATTATTTCTTGGTATAGCCTTTTTTTGAACTTAAAGACTCTTTAATCCTTGTGTAGGGTCAGTTAGTAGAGATGAACTATTTTAGTTTTTGCTTTTCTGAGAAGCTTTGTCTTTCCTTCAATTCACAATGATAATCTTGCTGTGTTGAGTACACTCTATGCTAAGTTCTCGTTTTTTTCATTTCAGCATATTAAATGTATCATGGCACTATCAGCTGACCTGCAAAGTCTCTGTAGAAAATCTGCTGATAGCCTTATGGGGTTTCATTTCTATATGACTCTGTTTTAGTCTGAAAGTGAAAGTCTCTCAGCTCGTGTCCAACTCTTTTTGACCCCATGGACTATACAGTCCATGGAATTCTCCAGAGCAGAATACTGGAGTGGATAGCCTTTCCCTTCTCCAGGGGATCTTCCCAACCCAGGGATTGAACCAAGGTCTCCCTCATTGCAGGCAGGTTCTTTACCAGCTGAGTCACAAGCGAAGCCCAAGAATACTGGTGTGGGTAGCCTACCCTTCCTCCAGTGGATCTTCCAGACCCAGGAATTGAACTGTGGTCTCCTGGATTGCAGGCAGATTCTTTACCAACTGAGCAATCAGGGAAGCCCCTTTGTTTTGCTATAGCTGTCTTTAAAATTCTCTGTTTAACTTTAACTTGTATCATTTTAATTATGATATGTCTTTCTGTGGGTCTGTTTGGGTTCATCTTGTTTGGGATATTCTGTGTTTCCAGTACCTGCATATTTGTTTCCTTCTTCAGGTTTAGGAAAGATTCAGTCATGATTTCACCAAATATAATTTCTACCCTTTCCCTTTCTCTTTCTCTTCTCCCCTCGGACTCTTATAATGCAAATGTTGGCATGCTTGATGTTGTTACAGAGCTCCCTTATACTATCCTAATTTTTACAATTTGTTTTTTTTCCTTACTGTTCTGATTGGATGATTTCTTATTATGTATTCCAGTTCATTTATGCATTCTTATGTATCACATGCTGTGATTATTTCTACTGTATTTTTTAACTTCAGTTTTCTTATTCTTCATGTCTGACTGATTCTCTTTTTATATTTTCTAGTTCTTTGTTAAAATTCTCATTGTGTTCATCTATTTGTTTCCTAAGTTCAGTTATTGTCTTATTACTATTTCTTCGTGCTGTTTATCAGGTCAATTGTTTCTTTTTATATCATTAGATTTTTTTCCAGGGGTTTTCTTCTTGTTTTGTTTTAAACATATTCTTCTGTCTTCTCGCTTTGTTTAACCTTCTCTGTCTCTATGAAATTAGGTGAAACAGTTGCCTGTCCCCATCATGAAGGCATGTCCTAGGCATCCCTAGGCAGTCTGTAGGGGTTTTCTTCTTGTTTTGTTTTAAACATATTCTTCTGTCTTCTTGCTTTGTTTAACCTTCTCTGTCTCTATGAAATTAGGTGAAACAGTTGCCTGTCCCCATCTTGAAGGCATGTCCTAGGCATCCCTAGGCAGTCTGTTTGTGCCCAGTAGCTCAGGTGGGAGAGCTGCATCTGAAGTCAGGAGGCACTCTGTCTTCTGCTGGGTTATCTTGGTAGGAGGTGGAGCTGGAGATGGAGGGGTTAAGAGCCAGACTTAAATGTGAGCCAGGGCTTCTCCTCTGCTCAACAGCAGCTACTGCTCTATTTGGAGTCGGGGGGAGGGTGAAGGCAAGGCCCAGGGGACTGCAGTAGATACTTCGGGAAGCTGGGTTTCTCAAGGGTACGAAGGCAGTCTCTGCCTTGGTTAGGGCTTTGTCCTGGACCCCAGGACTTGGGTCTGTGTTTCAGTGCTGGTTTTACTTTTTCCTTGGTGTGCACATCTTAGTTAGAGGCTTGGGTGGGGCTGGAGGGGTTGGAGCCATGCTACTGAGTTAGGTTGCTCCCTCTCAAGGGTGTGATATACTGGCAGTGGTTGCTTCCACACTAGTCAGGTACAGGGCTGTGGTTCTCTGTGGAACAGAGTGGGCTCTGATCCCTCCAGGTGTGCACCCTCTTCTGGCAACAGCAGCCTCCACCTCATGGGGAGCAGCGCTAGAGCAAAGGATTGGGGTAGGAGCCCAGTATTTGCTGGGGCATGTGTGCTGGGTGTCCTGGCAAGCCAGCTAGAACACCAAGCAGTTTTCACTGCTTCCTCAGGGCTGTGACTGGGACTGAGCAAATGTGTGTCTGTGTTCTTCACAAGCAGAATCTGTTTCCTGCAGCCCTCTGGTGAGCCACACTGGTTTTCAAACGAGCCAAGGGGGCTTGTTTTCCCAATTTTGGACTACAGGGCTAGGGTGTCTAAACTGTGGCTTGAATCTCTCAATTCCCACAGAGAAACCCTGATCTTCTAACAGCCTCCTCCTGGTAAGAGTGGGGGTTTTGACCAAATTGATTCTCTTTTCCTCTTTTCAGACTCTCTGTGGTTCTTTCTTTATAGGCTTCATTATAAAAGAGCTGTCCTGCTAGTCCCTAGGTAGATTTCAGAGAGAGTTTTTCTATATTTAGCCAACGTTTTGCTGTGTTTTTGAGAGGAGGTGATCTGAGCATCCTCTTACTCTGCCATCTCTTGATTCCACCTCAGTTGTCACCACTTTCTAGACAACAGAATAGGGAGTAGGCAGCATGAATATCTGTGAGATGACCTGGAAATGGCCCAATTCAGATTCTTTCCTACCTCATCAACTCTAACTTACAGCCTCACATGACTAAAAAAAGCCTGGGAGAAAGGCTTGTAGTTTGCAGCTGTGAAGCATTCTATATACCTAGGTAAAGACTGGGGGATCCTATTACAACCCATAAGAAGGGGAGAAGTTTGCTGGGAGGCTGGTCCTCTGCCCCTCTATATGTCCCTTCTCCCCTAGATTCCACACTCTTTCTGCTTTCCACTAACACAACTCTCTCTCTCCCCACAACAAACACAACTCAAAGCTCAACCTGTCTCTTCATGCAATCAAAGTTAGGACTTCTGGGTAACACTCTGTCTTTTCCATCAGATCTAGCTGTGGTTTTACCTGGTGTGGCAGACATCAAACAAGAACAGAGCAAAATAGGCAGATGCTGAGCCTTCTGGACAGCTCACCTCTGGCTACTATGTGATTGAGGAATAAATTATCTTTTATTTTAATCCACTACATTTTTCTGCTTCTGTCACAGCAGCTTAGCTTTTACCCAAATCAATATAGGATCTATTACAAAATTACTTGAATTTTCTATGTTTATTTCAGGTTTATACTCTTGGATGACTTCTCAAACAATAAGACTATATAGTTTAGCAATTTAGGGAAGTGAAGTCTGTGTTGCTTATTCTGTTATCTCGTTCAATGATCCCAACAGACTCTATCATACCAAGCACAAAGAGAACAGCAGACGGCCTGGTGCAAGAGTCAAAGTGACTCTGGCCCTCATTGTCACTGTTATTGCCACTTTTCTTGCTTTTAAATGAGAAAAATCATTATATTTTTTGAAAATCTCCCTATGAACTCTGTAAAATCTGGGGATGTTCTGAGGTAAGGATGACAGGGAAATCCTCTCATCCTTACCTACTTATCATCCAGTCTCGTGATGAGGCCACCTGAATGTTGAGTGTGGAATAATTAGGTGAGGATTGTGTATGCACCCATTGACTCTGCAAGTCCTACTCAACTCCTGACTCTCTAGGGAGAGTTCGGACACCTGCAATATGTCACATGTGTCAAAATAATTTTCTAGGCCTAAGAGGCAGCCACTCCCATTTTGGGTGCCTCCTCATAAACACTGGAACTTAAGTGATTTCAGTTCCCTGTAGTTCTTCTTGACCAGAAACACAGCACATCCAGTCAGCCAATCCCCGAATGTCCGGCCAACTCTGAACTCTATAGTCACTTCCCTGTTTTTTGTTCTTTATCCTATAAAAGCTCCTGCCTTCTCCCATTGCAGTCATCTGGATGCCTGGGCATGGAGACTGTCTGCCTTATGAAGTGTTTAGTAAAGTTTGTTTGTATCATCTGCCTGTTACTTAGTTGTAATACAAGTTAAATGTATCTTTTGGAAGGATTTGTTTGGAGTGGGTTGCCATTTCCTTCTCCAATGCATGAAAGTGAAGTCGCTCAGTCGTGTCCAACCCTCAGCAACCCCATGGACCCTTCCAGGCTCCTCCGCTCCTCCGTCCATGGGATTTTCCAGGCAAGAGTACTGGAGTGGAGTGCCATTGCCTTCTCTGTTATATATCTTTTAAAGTTCTCAAATGTTTATTTTAAAATTATGAGATTAAAATGGCACAGTAACACCTCTGTTTAACAGATTTCCTGGATAAGGAGCAGTCCTGTTAATTAGAGTTTAATAAAAGAAAAAGTTATTTTCTTTTCAAAAAAGTATCACTGAGAAAACTTATGAACTTACTAGTGTCCCAGCATTTCCATACAAAACCTAGCTCTCATGCTTGCATGTATGCATAGTCACTTCAGTCTTGTTCCACTCTTTGTGACCACATGGACTGTAGCCTGCCAGGCTCCTCTGTCCATGGGATTCTCCAGGCAAGAATCCTGGAGTGGGTTGCTTTTCCCCTCTCCAGGGGTTCTTCCTGACCCAGGGATTGAACCCACATCTCTTACACTTCCTGAATTGGCAGCCAGGTTCTTTACCACTAGCACCACCTGGGAAGGCCCCTAGCTCCCATGAGCCTTGTATTAAACCCACCTGGAGTGACAAGGAAGGAGGGGACATCTATCCAGAGTCTAGTTAGAAAGCACCAAGATTCCTCTCCACAAACAAGAGAAATCCTAATAGAAAAGGATCGTCAAGGAAAAAACCGAAGTCTGAGAAGGATGCTCTGAATACTATTATCAGAATCGCTTTTTGTTCAGTCTCCAAGAACTCACACATGAGTCTTGCCTCAAGGGAGTAGCAATAAAAATAGAATACAAAGGGAAAAAAATCTGGGAAACATCCAGCACATGTCTGGGCCTCAGATGTGAGGTGGGGCCAGTAGCACAGACATTGTTGCCATCCCCACTGGGTAGTGGTGGCTGCTGCCTGGACACCAGAGTGTGCTAATGTCAAGGAGGGCTGCCTTAAGATTTCTAGAAGACACGAGACTCAAAAGACTATGCTGTTCTCCCAAAGAGACATGAAGTAATAATTACAGACTGTTCAATAAATGTAAGGAAATTTAAATAAAGTATGATTTGACTGTAAAAGCTAAATCAACAAATTTTTGAATAGCAAATGAGTGATTTACAAAACTTTTCTGACTCTTGTATTTTGTTAGTGCTCCAAGTGTGTGCTTACCCTGCCCATTGGGTAACCCAGGCTGGCTTTGATAGCATTCTCTCTGGAGAGAGAGGGTTGGACGTTACTACTTTTGGCACAGAAACCATCTTGCTCAACACAAAGACCAATAAAATGGAGATGGTATCAACAGATGCGGAGGCATGGTCAGGGAAAGCTGAGCAGGAGAGAAGAAACCTGACTAGTACCTTGGATAGTCAAGAGTACTAGTTTGTTCAGCACACTTGGGAACCTACACAAGATCTCCCAGAATTATTTGGATGAATTTGTGAGGAGTCTAGGGTTTCTGCAGAGCAGTTTAGAGAAGAGAGGAAAATGGGTTTATAATAACTGTGATTCTATTTTTACTTCCAAGTTGTTGTAATCTGGGTTGCATTTATATATATGCACACACACATAATAGATATGTGTGATAGTAGATAAAGTATGTTGCAATATTTGAATCTTGGTGATGTAATGTCTTAAGGTACCATAATCAGAAGTCTTTGAGCATTGCTTGTATTGTAAATTAGAACAGATCCATAAAAAGAATATGGAGGCAGTTAGATTTAATGTGCAAAGTGCCATAGTAAGTCCTGAATGCTATTTTCTTCTTCTTCTTTTTTTTTTTAATGTACCATTTTAATCATTTTTAAAGTGTACTGTTCTGTGGCATTAAGTACATTGATATTGTGCAACCTTCCCCACCATCCATCTCCAGAAATGTTTTCATCTTCCCTAACTGAAACTCTGTAACCATTAAACAACTCTCCACTACCACACACCCCCATCCCCTGGCATACACCATTCTACTTTACATCTCTATGAATTTGACTAGTCTGTGTACCTCATATAACCAGAATCACAGTATTTGTCATTTGGTGACTCAAAACTTCTGAACACCATCAAATGTGTGGATTTTTCCAACCAATTCTCTGACTTCCCAGACACTGTGTCCTACAATTTAAGTTAATCCTGGCACTATCTACCTGAAGTCAGTGTCAGACCGTGTAGGTTAAGTGTTCAGTCCCACAGACTGCCCCTCCTTTCTAACTTCAGGAGCAGACATGAGTCCAGGGTTTACCTATGCTTCTTATGCACTGATCATACACCAGGGTTCCCACAACTCCTCCTTAGGTCTGATGAGTTTCTAAAGTGGCTCAGGGCACTCAGGAAAATCATTTATTACAGAAGGATTTCACTCATGGGACTTCCCTGATGGTTCAATGGCTGAGGCTTCATGTTTCTAATGCAGGGGACATGGGTTCAATCCTTGGTCAGGGAAACAGAATCCCACATCTCTCATGGTGTGCCAAAAAAAAAAAAAGGCATGTGGGAAGGGGCAGGAGCTTCCAAGCCCTCTTCAGGGGAGTCACCCTCCTCAAAATTTCATATGTTCACCAATTTGGAAGCTCTCTGAACCCCATCCTTTTGGGTTTCTTATAGCAACTTCATTACTTAGGCAGAGTTGATTAAATCACTGGCCATTGATGATTGAACTCAGTCTTCACCCTCTCATTTCCCTGGAGGTGGGAGGTAGGGCTGAAAGTTCCAACTCTTTAGTCAGGTATTTGGTTTCTCTGACAAGCAGACATCTGAATGTCATTTTCTGAATAGTCATTATTTTTGTCATTTCATATTTGTTCTTATTGCTCAGGGCAGCCAACAATATTTCTATTGATTGTTAATCACACATTTAGGGTATGTGTTAAAATTTCAGTTCAATTCAACAAACATGTATTGAGCACTTAAAACATGCCAGGCACAGTTCAAGGTGCCAGGATCCAGAGGTGATGGACACATAGACTCTGTCTTCTTCAGCCTCACACTGAGAAGACACACCATTAAAAAACAATGATTAGAGACAGTACAGTTTACTTCCATAACCTATAAACAAAGTAAATAGAAGAGCAGCAGTAAAGTAGCAGCACAAAGAAAGAATATAATTTAGTTGAAGGAGATGAAGTTTTGATAAGAAAGTGTTTCTAGAAGGAGGTGATAATTGATTTGTTCTGAGGGAAGAACAGAAGTCACCAGCCAATTTAGTAGGGGCTGGAAACCATAGGATTATAACAAAATCACAGAATGTTTGGCCTCATGAGAAACTGAGTGTGCTTTAGTGAAATTGAAGTGAAAGCTATGTTGTATGGATGTTTAGGGAGGTAAGCCTGAAAGGGTTGCAGGAGTTGGAACTTAATTCTGTCGGTCTGAGCAGCTACTAAGAAATGAAGGGGATGAATAACATGATGGGATTTGCACGTTAGGAACTTCACCTGATAGTTTTCTGGAAAGCACTAGGATCGATAACTAAGTATTCTTTGTTGTTGTTTGAAAGTGAAAAGAAAGTGCAAGTGCTAGTTCAATTATGTCCGACTCTGTGACCCCATGGACTATAGCCTGCCAAGCTCCTCTGTCCATGGAGTTCTCCAGGCAAGAATACTGGAGTGGGTAGCCTATCCCTTCTCCAAGGGATCTTCCTGACCTAGGGATCCTGCATTGCAAGAGACTCTTTACCATCTGAGCTACTAAGGAAGCTCAAGGTGCTCTTGGGGATGACTAATGAACAGATGACAGGGTTTCAGGTAAGACTTGCACCGAAGCACAAAGAGGAAAGAACATCTTTCACGGGAAATGTTTGAGGGAAAGGAGGAAGGAAATTAAAATACTTCTCACCTTCTTCTAGTAATTTGTTGTTCCACTTACTGAGACAAGAAAAACTAAAAGAAATGGTAGATTTGGGTTTGTGTTCACGGTGGAGGCAGGTGGCAGGTATCACAGAAGGTAGAATGTGAGAGGCTCAAGTGGAAGTGCCGGGAGAAATATCAATAACCTCAGATATGCAGATGACACCACCCTTATGGCAGAAAGTGAAGAGGAACTAAAAAGCCTCTTGATGAAAGTGAAAGAGGAGAGTGAAAAAGTTGGCTTAAAGCTCAACAATCAGAAAACAAAGATCATGGCATCCGGTCCCATCTCTTCATGGGAAATAGATGGGGAAACAGTGGAAACAGTGTCAGCCTTTATTTTTTTGGGCTCCAAAATCACTGCAGATGGTGATTGCAGCCATGAAATTAAAAGGTGCTTATTCCTTGGAAGAAAAGTTACAACCAACCTAGATACTATATTCAAAAGCAAAGACATTACTTTGCCGACTAAGGTCCGTCTAGTCAAGGCTATGGTTTTTCCTGTGGTCATGTATGGATGTGAGAGTTGGAATGTGAAGAAGGCTGAGCACCAAAGAATTGATGCTTTTAAACTGTAGTGTTGGAGAAGACTCTTGAGAGTCCCTTGGACTGCAAGGAGATCCAACCAGTCCATTCTGAAGGAGGTCAGCCCTGGGATTCCTTTGGAAGAAATGATGCTAAAGCTGAGACTCCAGTACTTTGGCCACCTCATGCAAAGAGTTGACTCATTGGGAAAGACTCTGATGATGGGAGGGATTGGGGGCAGGAGGAGAAGGGGATGACTGAAGATGAGGTGGCTGGATGGCATCACAGACTCGATGGACGTGAGTCTGAGTGAACTCTGGGAGATGGTGATGAACAGGGAGGCCTGGCGTGCTGCGATTCATGTGGTCGCAAAGAGTCGGACACGACTGAGCGACTGAACTGAACTGAAGTGGAAGTGCCCAGGAGGACTGTATAAATGGGTCTAAAGAGGAGTCCAGGATCGAGAAAGAGATGCCATAACTGACCTTGTAGTGTTTCACACAGACTCTCTTACACATGCATTTAAGCATCCCTTATCCAAGCATAATCTTTTCTTATTCCTTGTCCCATTGCATATGAAACACCTTCTGTGTTTTTATAACCTCTAAGTAAGCTACATGTAAATACTAAGTAAACAGAATCATAAAGAAGAATCAGTTTCATCATACTCAAAAGATACATGTGCTTCTATGTTAATACCAATGGTATTCACAATAGCCAAGCCATGGAAGCAACCTAAATGTCCATCAACAGATGAATGGGTAAAGAAGATGTGGAGCATATATACAATGGAATATTACTCAGCCATAAAAATAATGAAATTATGTCATTTGCAACAACATGAATGGAATTAGAGATTATTATAGTAAGTGAAGTAAGTCACAGAGAAAAATAAATATCATATGATACCACTTATATGTGGAATCTAAAAACTGAAACAAATGAACTTATATACAAAGCAGAAACATATATACATTGCCATATGTAAAACAGAGAGCTAGTGGGAAGCTGCTGTATAACTCTTGTGCTCTGTGAAGACCTAGAGGGGTGGGACGAGGTGGAAAGTGGGAGGGAGGTTCACGAGGGAGGGGAACACATGCATACCTATGGCTGATTCATGTTGATACATGGCAAAAACCAACACAATGGTGGAAAGCAACTATCCTCCAATTAAAAATAAATTAAAAAAAAAAGAAGCAGACTCAGACATAGAAAACAAAATTATGGTTACCAAAGGGAATAGTGAGAGGGGAAGAGATAAATTAGTAATTTGGGATTAATATATATACACTATTATATATACAATAAATAAGTAACAAGGACCTACTGAATAGCAAAAGGAACTATACTCAATATCTTGTAATAACCTACAATGAGAAATAACTATTTTTATATATATATAAAACTGAATCAGTTTCTATACACGTGAAAGTAACATGTTGTAAATCAATTATACTTCAATTTAAAATTTTTTTAAAAGTATAGACACAAAGAAACCAAAATGAAAGCGTTTTAGAAGTCAAACATATATAAGCAATGGCTCAGAATAAATCCTCTGGTAGCCATATTTAAACACAATACAGGTAGTGTGGGATTGAGGCTAAGGGCATATTTTCTGGAACTGTGTGCTTATCTCCTACTAAACTGGTTGGTTTAGCTGCCAACAAAGGTCTATCTTGTCAAAGCTATGGTTTTTCCTGTGGTCATGTATGAATGAGTTAGACTATAAAGAAAGCTGAGCACCAAAGAATTGATGCTTTTGAACTGTGGGGTTGGAGAAGACTCATGGGAGGCCCTTGCACAGAAAGGAGATCCAACCAGTCCATCCTAAAAGAGATCAGTCCTAGGTGTTCATTGGAAGGACTGATACTGAAGCTGAAGCTCTAATACTTTGGCCACCTTATGTGAAGAGCTGATTCACTGGAAAAGACCTTGATGCTGGAAAACATTTAGGGCAGGAAGAGAAGGGGATGACAGAGGATGAGATGGTTGGTTGGCAACACCAACTCAATGGATATGAGTTTAAGTAAGCTATGGGAGTTGGTCGTGGACAGGGAAGCCTGGCGTGCGGCAGTCCATGGGATCGCAAAGAGTCGGACACAACTGAGCGACTGAACTGAACTGAACTTAGCTCCTACTTCTGTCTTTCCTGAACTGTGTGATCTTGCATACAGAAAGCTTAAGCTCTCTAGCTTCAGCAGTCTCATGTGTAGAATGCAGATGATAATGGAGACAACATGTCACACAGGGTTTTTATGAGAATTAAATAGAATATTGCAGGTTATGATTTTTAAAAGAGAGCCTGGCATATGAGCGTGTCCAATAGGCCTCATCTATTTTAATTTTAGATGAACAGTATTTGTTGTTATTGTTCCAACTAAGTTTATCCAGAATGGTGAAGAATGGTTGCAAGCTTCTATTTATATCAATATCAAATGAATCCAAAGATGGTACATGACCTAAGTAGAAACTGTGCTCCTTTCAAAGGGGTTTTATATGAGGTGAATACATAGGTTTTTCTTCTAAGGAAAATAAAAGCTCATACAATGTTTTTTAAAAATATATGCAGTTTGGGGGAAGTTTAACTGTTTGAAATTGTTTATAATAACCAATCAGTTATTAGTTTCAGTTTTTGCTAATAATGCATATGCAATACTAGTTTCAGTAAGCTGACTGTGTGAAGGACAAAAGGAGGGAATTGTAGATGCTGGAAAATGAAAAAAATGCAAGTAATAAAACTTAACTGTGAAAAAAACTGAGGGCGTTAACTTTTGGGGAGCTTTCCTGTGATGCTTTCTTAAGTAGAGCAAACTAATTGGGAGAGCCAATTCCCCATGCAGAGGAGAAGGTGTGGGCAGAAAACTGCAAGATCATATGGAATGGAAATTTCAGAAAATATGATTTTAAAAAATAAGTGTCAAATCAGTCAAATTAGAAATTTCAAATCAAAACCAGAGAATGAGTATCCTCGCCCCATCAGTTCAGTTCACTTCAGTCACTCAGTCGTGTCCCACTCTTTGAGACCCCATGGACTGCAGCACGCCAGACCACCCTGTCCATCAGCAACTCCTGGAGTTTACTCAAACTCACATCCATTGAGTCGTGATACCATCCTAACATCACATCCTCTGTTGTCCCCTTCTCCTCCTGCCTTCAATCGTTCCCAGCATCAGTGTCTTTTCCAAGGAGTCAGTTCTTTGCATCAGGTGGCCAAAGTATTGGAATTTCAGCTTCATCATCAGTCCTTCCACCAAAAAAAATTCCCATTTGTGTATCTTGTGTCAGAGGAAAGAAATGAGAGCTGTGCAGAGATGGTTAAAGAGTTGTATCATCCCATTATGTGATGCTCAATTAAGCTTCTGGACTATAAACATGATCTAATTCTTTCTTAACTTTCTAGATATTTATATGCCTTCTTCTGAATAGTCAGCAATTTTTTAAAGCTTTGTTTATGTCTTAGATGATAATTTCTTGAAATAGACACTATGTTGGATAGTGTGCATATAAAGAGCAACAAGGCAACCTCTGACACCATTTTCTTTCCCTCCTAGATGGTATGCATTTGGAATATTCATTCCTGATGAAGTTCCTGATAACAGGAGTATGAAAGATAAAAGTGATAAAGTACAATGTGGAGAATATGAAAGGAAGAAAATATAAGAGGACATGAAAGCATATTTCAATCTATTTAACATAGCTTCATGTAAGGCACAACAATTAGCTACATCTTTCGCAGAAAAAGAAAAAAATATATAAAAAGTTCCCACCATGTGTTATACTTTGCTCCCAGAAAACCACCCACAGTTCTCAATTTAGAATTTATCCTTAGAGTATTTTTTCCAGAAATAGTTTATCCTTCTCCATGGTCACGTGTTCAAAGAGATCTTTCTTTATTCCCCTCTACTTTACAGGAAAATTAATACTTATGAACCCAACTTAACCTATCTTCTGATACATTTTTCCATTGCAAAATACAAAATTAGCATTCATTATCTTTGGCTTCATAGAAAATTAGTCTAAGTAGATTCCATGAATGTTGGCCAAGATAAGTTCCACATAGTAACAGCCAAGCTGCCAGGTGTATGCCCTCGGGATCACTGACACTGTTTAATTCAGATTCCAAAGTTGAGGGAGAGACAAGAGAATAGGAAGAGCTGAGGTCACACATCCATCTCTGGTTCATCCAGGGCTGAGAGAGGGAAGAATAAGGTCACTACCAAAAATTCAACAGTACAGCAATGGCCTGAGGGGAAACTCCAACATTATCAACTCCAGGCTCTAGTCAGGGCTTACTCACCAACAGGATTAAAAGAATCAGGGCAAGAATTTGCTGGCAAGAGTTAGTCTTCAGATGTGATTTTTTTTTTTTTTAATGTTGTTCTCGAGACTGAAAGATTTAGTATTCTGACAATGACAAAACAGAAAACCCAAAGATGGAGAAGTGCCTGCACTCAGAAAAAAAAAACCCATGATGGGGAAACCAGCTGGGACAGGAACAAACCTTCAGGGGATCAATGGAGAACACAGCAAGCAGTTTGTGGAAGGCAGAACAAAGTAAGAACTGTGCACATGGCCCACGCAGCAGCCCTGTGCGTCCTAGACTGTATGTCTCCTGGTTGCAGAGCTGGGCTGGATGCTGAAAATTAGGGTTTGGAGAGCAGATCCAGGGAGAAGACAGCTACTGGTTGTGAAAAGACATCCTGAAGGGAAGGGGGTAAGGAGTTCCACAACTGGAGAAGTTTCTGAAGGCCAGGGCAATATGGAAGCAAGGTGCCGTTGTTGAGTGATACACAAGGGCCAGGACCACCACTGCAACCCCTTCCCCAACCAGCAGTTTTGGCCTCTGCCAGCACCGGGAGGAGCACCCACCTGAGCAGGCTTACCCACAGCTGAAGCCAAGGGCTCCTCCACCCACAGAGGCTCTGGGGTCCTGAATGCCACCCATGCCAAAGCCTCCTCAGGAATCAGCCCTGACCTATCGTGCCTGAGACAAGAAGCCACCAATGCTGGCAGGGGATGAGTGCTAAATTGTGGGGTTAAGAGAACAGATCCAAGGAGAGGATCACTTTACATAGGGGATGGGAGTGAGGGTCTCCATGGCCAGGAAAACCCCTAGAGAAAGTGTGGCCTGCCTAGGGAGTGAGGCACCATTGTTAAGGGGCACACAAAAGGAGGGCCTGCTGCAGCCCCCACACACCAGCCCTTGCTTCCACAGGCACTGGAAGGGACTCATCAGAGCATGCATGCCCCAGCCAGTTACAACTGCCCACCAGTCCCCACCACTGGAGGGACTTCAGGTTCACCCCAGCTGTAGATGCCGCACCCCTCGCCAGCCCGAGCGAGTAAGTGCGCCTCAGTCAGGCTATTTTTGCCCTCTTCACTTGGATGGGAAACAAATAACTGAGGGTGGTGCACATGCAGAGGTGGGTCATAACCAAAACTGAGCCTCAGGAGCACCGCGACTAGGGAAGAGAAAAGGAAATGTCTCTGTGCAGCTGCACAAGCTGCAGTTTATATCACCACAATTAGCTTGGTAGACCCATTGTCTGTGGAATACCTAAATAGACAATGAATACTCCCATAACTGACATTGGCCTAGGTTTAGCAGCTATGGGCTTAGGGGCAAGTATATGTGGGACTCAGGCCAGGTCAGGGTGTCCACAGGGAGTCCAGAAGTCTACCCACAGGCACTGGAGGGCCTCCTGGGAAGGTGGGAATTGGGTTTCCCTGGTGGCTCAGCTGGTGAAGAATCTGCCTGCAATGGGGGAGACTTGGGTCCGATCCCTGGGTTGGGACGATCCCCTGAGGAAGTGAAAGGCTACCCACTCCAGTATTCTGGCCTGGAGAATTCCATGGAATATAAAGTCCATGGGGTCGCAAAGAGTAGGACACGACTGAGTGACTTGCACTTGCACATTCACTGTGGGAGCAGGAACACCAACAGCAACAGTGGAGGCCCCGAAAAAGTATCATCACTACTGTTATTCTTTTTGTGTTTACTTCACTCTTACATTTTTGGTGATATTGTTTTTATGTTTTACTTCTTTTGTAATGTATTTCTTTTTATTTTTCTATTTTTACTGTACTTTTTGGGTTTTTTCTTATTTATATTTGGGTTTCTTTAAAACTACTTTTCTGTGTTTTATGTTTTCTCTGCTTTTTTAGTTTGCTTTCTGTTTTTGTTTTTATTTTTTGTTGTTTTTTTTTAATTTAGTCTTGATTCTTTTCATTTTTTAGTTCTATTGTTCATTCTTTTTTTTTATATTTCTTTTTTTCTCTTTTCTGTTTTTTTCATTGTGTATGTTTGGGTTGTTTTTATCATTTGTTTTGGTCTTGGTTTGTCTGTTTTCTTCTTTTATTTTGTTTTGTTTTTGTTTCTTTGTGTGTGTTGTTGCTGCTGGGTTTTTTTGTTATTGTTACTTGTCTGGGGTTTCATTTGCCTGTTTTCTTTTCATTTTTTTGGTCCTTTTTTTTTTCCTCTTGCCACACTATGTGGCTTGCAGGTTCTTGGTACCCTGGCCAGGGTTTGACCTGGGCTTCCAGTGTGGAAATGCTGAGTCCAGAATGCTGTATTGCTAGAGAAGTCAGAGGCCCAGGTAATATTAATTGGCATTTGCTCTCCCAGAGGTATCCATCTTGACCCTGAGACCTGGCTACACCCTCCACCTGCAGACTTCAGTGTTGGACACCTCATGCCAAACAACCAATAAGAGGACACAGTCCCACCAGTCAGTAGAACAGACTGTGTAGAGCCACACTAAGCCCACCAAGACAACCCCCAAAACAGCACCAGATGCAGCTTTGGCCATTGAAGGGTAAAGACAGCTCCACCCACCAGAGTGTACGCACCAGTCCATCCCATCAGAAAGCCTTCACGACCACCTCACCCACCAGGGGGCAGACAATAGAAGCAAAAGGAATTATGACTCTGTAGCCAGGGGAAGGAGGCCACAAACACTGGAAGTTAGACAAAATGAGAAGACAGAGAAATATGTTGCAGCCTAAGAAGCATGATAAAAACACACAAAACCAAGTCAATGAAGAGGAAATATACAATCTACCTGAAACAGAATTCAGAGTAGTGACAGTAAAGGTATAAGACCTTGGAAATAAAATGAGGCATGAATCAAATAGATACCACAAATGTTTACCAAGGACCTAGGAGAACTAAAGAGTAAACAGTGATGAACAACAAAATAACTGAAATGAAAAATACACTAGAAAGAATCAATAGCAGAATAACTGAGGCAGAAACACAGAAAAGTGCGCTGGAAGATAAAATGTTGGAAATAACAGCCACAGAGCAGAATAAAGAATGAAGGAGTGAAAAGAAATGAGAACAGTCTCAGAGATCTCTGGGACAATATTAAACACACCAACATTCAAATTATAGGTATCTCAGAAGGAGAGGAGAAAGAGGAAAGGTTTGAGAAAATATTTGAAGATACTATAGTTGAAAACTTCCTTAATACAGGAAGGGAAATAGTCAATCCAGTACAGGAAGTGCAGAGAGTACCATACAGGATAACCCCTAAGGAGAAACATGCGGAGATACATAGTAATCAAACTAGCAAAAGTTAAACACAAAGAAAAACTATTAATAGCAGCAAAGGAAAAACAAAAGTAACATATAAGGCAATCCCCATAAGATTATCAGCTGATTTTTCAGCAGAAACTGCAGGATAGAAAGGAGTGGCAGGATATATTTAAAGTGATGAAAGAGAAAAACCTAAAACCAAGATTACCCTATCCAGCAAGAATCTCATTCAGATTTGATGAAGAAATCAAGAGCTTTACAGACAAGCAAAAGCTAAAAAAATTAGCACCACCAAAACAGCTTTACAACAAATGCTAAAGGAACTTCTACAGGCAGGAAACACAAGAGAAGAAAAAGATCTACTAAAGAAAACCTAAAATAATTAATAAAATGGTAATCGTAACATATATCAGTGAGGCTTCCCGAATGGCTCATTGGTAAAGTATCTGCCTGAAATGTAGGAGATACAAGAGATGCAGTTTCAATCCCTGGGTCCAAAAGATCCCTTCCCTGAAGGAGGGCATGGCAACCCATTCTAGCATTCTTGCTTGGAATATCCCATGGACAGGGGAGCCTGGTGGGCTCTGGTCCATGGGGTTGCAGAGTTGGACACAGCTGAAGCAACTGAACAAGCGCACACACATGCGCATATCAATAATTACCTTAAATGCAAGTAGATTAAATACTCCAACCAAAAGACACAGACTGGATGAATGGATATGAAAACAAAATTAATATATACATGTTGTCTACAAGAGATCCACTTCTGACCTAGGAACATATACTCACTTAAAAGTAAGGGAATGGAAAAAGATATTCCATGAAAATGGAAATCAAAAGAAAGCTGGAGTAGCAATACTTGTTTCAGACAAAATAGACTCTAAAGACTATTGCAATAACCAAGGAAGGACACTCTATAATGATTAAGGCATCAACTGAAGAAATATAAAAATTGTAAATATTTATGTACCCAACATAGGAACACCTCAATACATAATGCAAATGCTAACAGCCTTAAAAAGGGAGGCTTTCATTAACACATAAGAGTGGGGACTTTAACACCTGATTTACAGCAATTAACAGATAATCCAGAAAGAAAATTAATAAGGAAACATGAGTCACAATAAACACACTAAACCAGATAGAATTAGTTGATATTTATAGGAAATTCCATCCAAAATTAGCAGAATACACCTTCTTCTCAAGTGCACATGGAATATTTCCAGGATAGATCACATCTTAGGTCACAAACCAAGCCTCAGTAAAGTTAAGAAAATTTAAATCTTATCAAGCATCTTTTCTGACCATGATGTGGTCAGATTAAAATTCAGTGACAGTGGAAAAACTGTAAAAAACATAAACACAAGAAGCTTAAGAATATGCTACTAAACAATCAAAAGATCACTGAAGAAATCTAAGAGTAAATTTAAAAATATCTAGAAACAAATGACAATGAAAACATGATGACCCAAAACCTATGGAACAGAGCAAAAAACAATTCTAAGATGGAAGATTATGACAATACAATCCTACTTCAAGAAACTAGATAAATATCAAATAAACAACCTAAACTTACACCTAAAGAAACTAGAGAAAGAACAACAAAAAAGAAAACTCCACAACTAGCAGAAGGAAAGACATCATAAAGATCACAGCAAAAGTAAATGAAATATAAATGAAGAAAACAATAGCAAAGATCAGTGAAATTGAAAGCTGGTTCTTTAAAAAGATAACCAAAATAGATAAACATTTAGCCAGACTCATCAAGAAAAAAGGGGGGGAAGGAGAATACTCAAATCAATAAAGTTAGAAATGAAAAAGGAGAAGTTACAATTGACACCTCAGAAGCACAATCATAAGCAACTACTACAAACAACTATGTGGCATTAAAATGGAGAACCTGGAAGAACTGGACAAATTCTTAGAAAGTACAAACTTCCAAGACTGAACCAAGCAGAAATAAAAAATATGAACAGATCAGTCACAAGCAGTAAAATTTAAATGGTGAGTAAAATTCTTCCAACAAAAATCCAAGACCAGATGGTTCCACTGGCAAATTCTTTCAAACACTTAGAGAAGCTGCTGCTGCTGATAAGTTGCTTCAGTTGTGTCTGACTCTGTGTGACCCCAAAGATGGCAGCCCACCAGGCTCCTCCATCCCTGGGATTCTCCAGGCAAGAATACTGGAGTGGGTTGCCATGTCGTTCACCAATGCATGCATGTGTGCTGTCTCTTCAGTCATGTCTGACTCTATGTGACCCTATGAACAGCAGCCCACCAGTCTCCTCTGTCCACAGGATTCTCTAGGCCAGAATACTGGAGTGGGTTGCCATTTCCCTCTTCAAAGAGATGACACCTTTTCATTAAAACTCCACCAGAAAAATTTCAGAAGAAGGAACAATCCTAAACTTTTATTCTACAAGGCCACCATCACCCTGATACTAAAAACAGACAAAGACACCACAAAAGCAGAAAATTACATTCTAGTATCATTGATGACCATGGATACAAAAATCCTCAACAAAATACTAGCAAATCAAATCCAACAGCGGGTTAAAAAAGACCATATATCATGATCAAGTGAGATCTATCCTAGGGATTCAAGGATTCTTCAATATACAGAAATCAATCACTGTGATATACCATATCAACACATTGAAGCATAAAAACCAGTAGATGCAAAAATAGCTTTTGACAAAATTCAACACCCATTTATGAAAAAAGAAACTTAAGAAAATGGGCATAGAAGGAACCTACCTCAACGTAATAAAGGCCATATACAACAAACCTACAGGAAGCATCCTTCTCAGTGGTGAAAAACTGAAGGCATTTTCTCTAAGATTTGAAATAAGACAAGGGTATCCAATCTTGCCACTACTACTCAACATCATTTTGGAAGTCTTAGTCATGGTAATGTGAGAAGAAAAGGGAATAAAAGGAATCCAAATTGGAAAGAAGTAAAACTGTCACTCTTTACAGATGACCTGATACTACACACTGAAAATCCTAAAGATGCCACAAGAGAACTACTAGAGCTAATCAATGAATTTAATAAAGTTGCAAGATACACTAACAATGAAAGATCAGAAAGAGAAATTAAGGAAACAATCCCATTTACCACTGCAACAAAAAGAATAAATACCTAAGAATAAATCTACCTACGGAGGCAAAAGACCTCTACCCAGAAAACTGTAAGATACTGATGAAAGAAATCAAAGACAACACAAACAGATGGAGAGATATACCATGTTCTTTAACTGGAAGAGTCAATATTGTAGAAACGACTATACTATCCAAAGCAATATGCAGATTCAATGCAATCCTTAATTAGAACAAAAAAAAATTTACAATATATATGGAAACAAAAAAGACTCTGAATAGTCAAGGCAATAGTGAGGAAGAAAAATGGAGCTGGAGGAATTAGGCTCCTTGACTTCAGGCTATACTACAAAGCTGCAGTAATGAAGACAGTATGATCCTAGCACAAAACAGAAATGGAACAGCATAGAAAGCCTAGAGATAAACTCATGCACCTATGGTCATTCAACCTGTAATAAAGGAGGCAAGAGTAAACAATACAATGGAAAAAAGACAATCCCTTTAATAAATGGTGCTGGGAAAATTGGACAGCTACATGTAAAAGAAAGAAATTAGAACATTCCTTAACACCATACACAAAAAATAAATTCAAAATTGATTAGAGAACTAAATACAAGGCAAGATACTCTAAAACTCTTAGATGAGAACATAAGAACACTTTTTGACATAAAGGGAAGCAAAATCTTTTTTGACCCACATTCTTGAATAATAAAAATAAAAACAAAACTAATCAAATAGGATCTAATTAAACGTAAAAGCTTTTGCACAGCAAAGGAGAGCTTAAGTAAGACGAAAAGGCAGCTCTCGGAATGGGAGAAAACATTTGCAAATGAAGCAGCTGACAAAAGATTAATCTCCAAAATATGCAAACGGCTCATGCATCTCAATATCAAAAACAAATAGTCAAATCAAAAAATGGGCAGAATTCCTAAACAGACGTTTATCCAAAGAAGATACACAGATGATCAACAAACACATGAAACAAACACGTGAAACACAGGAAACATCACTATTAGAGAAATGCAAATCAAAACGACAATGAAGTGTCACCTCATACCAGTCAGAATGGCCATCATTAAAATGTCTAAAAACAGCAAATGCTGGAGGGGTGTGGAGGAAACAGAGCACTGTTACACTGTTGGGAATATAAATCAACACAATGGCTACGGAAAATAATATGGAGATTCCTTTAAAAAGTAAAGTGGAACTGCCAGATGATTTAGCAATATCACTCTTGATCATACACCCAGAGAAAATCATAATTCCAAAAGATTCATGCACCCAAATGTTCGTTGCAGCAGTATTTACAATAGCCAGAACATAGAAGTGACCTAAACATCCCAGCAGAGGAATGGATAATGATATGCAATGGAATATTACTCAGCATAAAAAGGAACAAAATTGTGCCATTTGCAGAAATGTGGATGGGTCTATAGACTGTCACGAAGAGTGAAGTAAGTCAGAAACAGAAAAATAAATATCATACTGGGTTGACCAAAAAGTTAATGTGGATTTTCCATAATATCTTATGGAAAAATCTGAATGAATTTTTTGACCAATCCAATATATCAATGCATATATGTGGAATCTAGAAAAATGGTATAGATAATTTTATTTTCAGAGCAGAAACAGACACATATATGTATAGAACAAATATAAGGATGGATACCAAGGAGGAAAAGATGGGTGGGATGAATTGGGAGATTGAGACTGACATATATATATACAATTGGTGAGTGCACGCATGCTAAGTTGCTTCATCCATGACTGACTCTTTGTGATCCCAGGGACTGTGGCCTGTCAGGCTCCTCTGTCCATGGGATTCTCCAGGCAAGAATACTGGAGTGGGTTGCACGCCCTCCTCCAGGACATCTTCCTGACCCAGGGAAGACTGTTTCTTTACCACTAGTACCTCCTGGGAAGTCCCCTATGCACAATCGGTACTATGTATAAAACTGACAACCAATGAGAACCTGCTGTGTAGCACAGGGAACTCTACTCGGTGCTCTGCAGTGACCTAAATGGGAAGGAAATCCAAAAAGAGAGGAAATAGATGTACACATATGGCTGATTCACTTTGTTGTACAGCAGAAACAGACACAGCAATGGAAAGCAACAGTACTCCAATAAAAAAGATAATCAACAGGCACCTACTGTATATCACAGGAAACTCTGCTCAATATTCTGTAATTGAGAAAGGAATTTAGAAAGATGGTAACGATAACCCTGTATGCAAGACAGCAAAAGAGACACAGATGTATAGAACAGTCTTTTGGACTCTGTGGGAGAGGGAGAGAGTGGGATGATTTGGGAGAATGGCATTGAAACGTGTATAATATCATATATGAAACAAATTGCCAGTCCAGGTTCGATGCATGATACTGGATGCTTGGGGCTGGTGCACTGAGATGACCCAGAGGAATGGTATAGGAAGGGAGGAGAGTGGGAGGTTCAGGATGGGGAACACGTGTATACCTGTGGCAGATTCCTGTTGATGTATGGGAAAACAATACAATATTGTAAAGTAATTAACCTTCAATTAAAATAAATAAATTTATATTAAAAATAAAAATAAAAAGCAGAATGGGAAAAAAAGTGAAAGGAAGTTGAAAAAGAGTAAATATATGTATTGTATAACTGAATCAGTTTGTTGTACACCTGAAACTAACACAACGTTGTTAATAATTTATGCTCCATTACAAGATAAAAAGTAAAAAAAAAAAAAAGATAACGGAGTTCAAGTAAGAATTCTAGGGAAAGCAACACGTAAGCTTCTTGAAGGATGAACACGGTCTCGTGCTTCAGGTAGAACAGAGATGGAAGAACCTCCTGTGCATGAACAGACATGCAAGAGATTGGCTATGTGGTAGGGAAGTAGAGGGCACTTTCATAAGAGGTAGGAGATGAGTCTCAAGAGGAACAGATTGTAAGGGCTTTATTCAATAAAATAAGAAATAAAATACAATTTTGTATTTTATTTTCAATACCAGGAAGTTTCTGAAATATCTTTCATTTATTCATTCAGTTGCTCAGTCGTGTCCGACTCTTTGTGACCCCATGAATCGCAGCACGCCAGGCCTCCCTGTCCATCACCAACTCCCGGAGCTCACTCAGACTCCCGTCCATCGAGTCAGAGATGCCATCCAGCCATTTCATCGTCCCCTTCTCCTCCTGTCCCCAATCCCTCCCAGCATCAGAGTCTTTTCCAATGAGTCAACTCTTCGCATGAGGTGGCCAACATACTGGAGTTTTAGCTTTAGCATCATTCCTTCCAAAGAACACCCAGGGCTGATCTCCTTCAGAATGGACTGATTGGATCTCCTTGCAGTCCAAGGGACTGTCAAGAGTCTTCGCCAACACCACAGTTTAAAAGCATCAAGTCCTCAGGGCTCGCTTTCTTCACAGTCCAACTCTCACATCCATACATGACCACTGGATAAACCATAGCCTTGACTAGACGGATCTTTGTTGGCAAAGTAATGTCTCTGCTTTTGAATATGCTATCCAGGTTGGTCTTTTCAAAAGAGTCAGGTCTTCGCATCAGGTGGCCAAAGGACTGGAGTTTCAGCTTCAACATCAGTCCTTCCAAAGAACACCCAGGACTGATCTCCTTTAGGCTGGACTGGTTGGATGTCTTTGCAGTCCTAGGGACTCTTAAGAGTCTTCTGCAAAACCACAGTTCAAAGCTATCAATTCTTCAGTGCTCAGCTTTCTTTTTGTCCAACTCTCTTATCCATACATGACTACTGGAAAAACCATAGCCTTGACTAGACGGACCTTTATTGACAAAGTAATGTCTCTGCTTTTCAATACGCTATCTAGGTTGGTCATAACTTTCCTTCCAAGGAGTAAGCGTCTTTTAATTTCATGGCTGCAGTCACCATCTGCAGTGATCTTGGAGCCCACAAAAATAAAGTCTGACACTGTTTTCACTGTTTCCCCGTCTATTTCCCATGATGTGATGGGACCAGATGCCATGATCTTCGTTTTCTGAATGTTGAGCTTTAAGCCAACTTTTTCACTCTCCACTTTCACTTTCATCAAGAGGCTTATTAGTCCCTCTTCACTTTCTGCCATACAGGTGGTGTCATCTGCATATCTGAGGTTATTGATATTTCTCCCTGCAATCTTGATTCCAGCTTGTGCTTCTCCGAGCCCAGCATTTCTCATGATGTACTCTGCATAGAAGTTAAATAAGCAGGGTGACAATATACAGCCTTGACATACTCCTTTTCCTATCTGGAACCAGTCTGTTGTTCCATGTCCAGTTCTAACTGTTGCTTCCTGACCTGCATACAGATTTCTCAAGAGGCAGGTCAGGTGGTCTGGTATTCCCATCTCTTTCAGAATTTTCCACAGTTTATTGTGATCCACACAGTCAAAGGCTTTGACATAGTCAATAAAGCAGAAATAGATATTTTTCTGGAACTCTCTTGCTTTTTCCATGATCCAGAGGATGTTGGCAATTTGATCTCTGGTTCCTCTGCCTTTTCTAAAACCAGCTTGAACATCAGGAAGTCATGGTTCACGTATTGCTGAAGTCTGGCTTGGAGAATTTTGAGCATTACTTTACTAGCATATGGGATGAGTGTAATTGTGCGGCAGTTTGAGCATTCTTTGGCATTGCCTTTCTTTGGTATTGGAATGAAAACTGACCTTTTCCAGTCCTGTGGCCACTGCTGAGTTTTCCAAACTCGCTGGCATATTGAGTGCAGCACTTTCACAGCATCATCTTTCAGGATTTGAAATAGCTCCATTGGAATTCCATCACCTCCACTAGCTTTGTTCGTAGTGATGCTTTCTAAGGCCCACTTGACTTCACATTCCAGGATGTCTGGCTCTAGATGAGTGATCACACCATCGTGATTATCTTGGTTGTGAAGTTTGCTGTATTATTTAAGATTATTCAAATTTGTTATAGATTATAATAAAGAAAATGGGCTGAATAACACTCAATAAAAAAACATAACTTTTTTGGAACTGAAGAGCATATTGTTAAGACAATATTGCTAACTATTATACATATGTATACAATTTCAGTGGTAAACCAATTACAGGCTCTCTCCTTATCAATTCCTAATCCCAAATTCTTATTGTGCTCAATTTGATGACATTTGTGTGAGGTATTTCTTCTTAAGCAGTCTTTTGAAAGTCTCTTCAAAATTGTGAAATAGAACACACATATAGCATAACTGCGCCATAGCAATTGTAAGTGAAAAGCATCAGGAATAACTGTAACGACGACATTCGGAATGAGAAAATGTGCTGCCGCCAAGGACTCTGCACCCTGTCACTGTGTGCCTCTCCAGAGCCTGCTGCTTTCCTGCCCGATTGAGATGACCGTTGCCCTGGTTTTATAGCTTTCCCAAGTATATGTGCATCCCTAAAAATGTAGTTTAACTTCTTGTTTTTTTCTGAAATTCATACAGATGAAACCATAGAAAAGGTATAATTTCTTGTCTGCAGTAGTTTCATTTATTCAGTATTACCTGTGGAAGACTCGGAATGGAGACAGACTTTATTTAGTTTTGTTGCTAGAAAATGTCCTGATCTAGGAATATATTATGATTAGTCATTCTAATTGGACATTCAGTTTGCTTCCAGTTTGGATAATTAAAGGGCAATGATGCTATAGACACTTTTTATACCTAATGTATTCTGCTCCACATGCACAAGAGTTCTATCTTAAGTCTAAAATTGTAAGATGGGCAAATATGCAGGTTTTCAGCTTTACTAGCTAATCTCAAATAGCTTTCCAAAGTGGCTGTACCCATTTACAGTCCTGCCAGCAGTGTATACAACTCACACCATTCCTGTATTAGTCAGTCTTATGGATGTGTAATGATATTTCATTGTACTTTTCACTCACATTTTCCTGACTACTAATGACACTGGATATCTCATTTATTTAGTAACAATTAAATTTCCTTTTTTGTGAAGTTTAAATATTTTGTCCATCTTTCTATAGTTTTCCCTTCTCTTAACAGTATTTTTAATTTAATATCTGGATAGCAGCACTTTCGGTCCCCCTTCCAGTTTTACTGAGGTATAGTCAACAAAATTTAACATATTTAAATTGTACAACGTGATGATTTGATATATGTACACATTGTGAAAAGATCCCCCATAAGATTAACACACATGTCCATCACCTCCTGTATTTAACCTTCTTTTTTCTTGTCAGAACACTTAAGTTCCACTTTCTTCAGTTCAGTTCAGTCACTCAGTTGTGTCCGACTCTTTGTGACCCATGGACTATAGCACACCAGGCTTCCCTGTCCTTCACCATCTCCTGAGGCTTGCTCAAACTCATGTCCACTGAGTCGGTGATGCCATCCAACCATCTCATCCTCTGTCATCCCCATCTCCTGCTCTCAATCTTTTCCAGCATCAGGGTCTTTTCCAATGAGTCAATTCTTTGTGTCAGGTGGCCAAAGTATTGGAGCTTCAGCTTCAACTTCAGCATCAGTCCTTCCAATGAATATTCAGGATTAATTTCCTTTAGTATTGACTGGTTGGACCTCCTTGTATTTCAAGGGACTCTCAAAAGTCTTCTCTAGTACCACAATTTGAAAGAATCACTTCTTCAGCATTCATCCTTCTTTATGGTCCTACTCTCAGATATGTACATAACTACTGGAAAAATCATAGCTTTGATTATCCAGACCTTTGTTGACAAAGTGATATCTCTGCTCTTTAATACACTGTCAACATTTGTCTCAGCTTTCCTTCCAAGAGTAAGCAAGCATCTTTTAATCTCGTGGCTGCAGTCACCATCCACAGTGATATTGGAGCCAAAGAAAATAAAATCTGTCACTCCACTTTTTCTGAGTAATATTAAATGAATATGATGAATTCTAGTGGTTGACAAGTTGCTATGGTTCTTATGCTCTTAATTTTACAGGTGGAGATTAGATAGTTTGATCTTTTTCAGGAAAATTCATTTTTCAGTTGCCAGTGCAGACCAGACTATGGAATGTGGGGTTTTCTGAGACTATGTGTTTTTAAAAGGTCACTCTACCTGAGCTTGTGTAACGAATGGAAGAAGTCCAAGAGTATCTGTCTGTGGAGGATTTGCAAATAGTCTTAGGGAAAGAAAAAAAAAAATAAACGATGAGACAGAAGTCAAGCGAGCTAAACTCTTCCACAGTTTTTAAGAATTTAAAGATATTTTGAGGTAAAACTTCACAAATTTGTTTACAAATATAACTTTTTATAGTTAATACTCACATAAACATTTAGAGAGAGAATAACTTTGTTGGCAATGTAAATATTTTTATAGCTAATTCTCTAGTAGACATTTAGAGATAAAACTTTGTCTTCAAATCTAAACTTTTTTATAGTTAATACTCAAATAGAAACAAATTATTTCACTTTTTTAAGGTGTTTGCACACTTACATTTGCTCTTACTTTTTATAAAGTTGTACTTACACAGTCCATTTGGCTTCAGTTTAAGAACATTTAAAATAAGCCATCCTTTAGAAGATTATTCTTAAAAATAGAATTTGTGGAATATTTCTGAAGCATATGCATTTCATTTGTTACTCTAGGTAATCTTTTTCTTGTACACCAGGCCAAAAAAGAGTTGTGTGCTTGCACCACAAGATAAAAAGCTTTTGAGGTGCTGCCCTTATTATTTACCCTGCCTATGAATTGTGCCCATGACTTTCATTGAGGAGCACTATAAGAAATAAACTTAGGAAACTCCTTGTTAAACTAATTGCAAGGAAGTTGTTATAATTATTGTTTCTTATGGTATACAATGTTGCTTTTAAGAGGACCTTAAGAGATATTCCTCACTGGTCTCAGTATAATAAAGGAGTTTCTTCTAAAAGCTAATTGCCTTTTTGTTGCCTGGACCCTAAACCACAGCTCAACTGGTTTTGCTGCTGGATACTTTCATACCTCTTCTATCAAAGATGCAGAAACTTCTAGAATAATTATAATAATTACCCAACTGTCTACTAAGAATTCAAGCTTGAATCTGTTTGACCAGGGGTTCCCAGGTCCCAGGTGCCCAGAGAGTGGTAGAAGGAGGGACATGGACTTCGCGTGGGTGGGTCACTTTGCCTGTGATCTCCTTCTACTACAAGTGGAGTAGGGCTAGAACAGTTATCAGCAAAGGCAAGATGTGTCAGCAACCAGCTCCTAGAAGCTGAAGGGAATTCATGCTTGGGTCTTGCAGGAGAAATTGTCTGTCTGGCACTCCCTACAAGAGCAAATCAATACCAACATTTCTAAAATATGTCTTCCATGAGTGAGAAAACAGGCTTCATTGTTAATATCCACACCTAGGAAACAAGGTAAGAAAACACTAGTAACTTAAATCCATTTAGTGGCAAATAAACAATTCCTGAAAATCTACGAGACTTAAATGCACTTCAGAAAAGAAATCTGAAGCACTCCACTTCTTTGTTTGTAAGCCTGCTCTTTGAATCCACTATCTAGGTATTAGAAAAATAACCTGGGTATATGAGTGAACAGTGTTTGCATATGCCCTTTAAGAAGCAACTTGTGTTAGAGGCTTGGAACAAAATTTACAAATCTCTATTAAGTCAAAGGGAGGCTGGTTTAAAAGTGTGAGGGGGTATATTTAATCCACTGAATGTGAATGCTTAGCCTTAGATTCAAAAGCTAGGATCACTGAGAAGAAAAATTACTCCCTTCTGAATGGAAATGAATGAATATAAATGACACACCCTGGGACTGCATTTGTTTAGAATCCTTTTTTTTAAATGTAGCTCATTTGCGTTGAGTGTTGTACTCTACAGAATGACTCAGACAAAGCAGCAAAGACAAATGAAAGCCACGGATAAGTATTTCCAAGTAGTCCCACAGGGAAGAACTAGGGTAAGTAAGCTAGCCTTCTTAAAATTGTCATGTTTGAGACTCCTTTGAGACTTCTGATAAGAGCCATGGACTCTCTTTCTTGAAAAATTTGCCTGCACTAAAATATTTACATACGAGGTGCTAGGGCCATCTGCATCCTTGGAGATACTTCCACAGACTTTATCATTTCAGGACCAGATTTGTCATCCATTATTTGCCATTCCCATTGTCACCATCCTAATTTAAGCCAATTTTATAACACTACTATTCTGTTTTCTTGCCCAGTTTCCCCTCTGGAGTTTATACTTCTTGTTGAACACATTACTATCCAAATTAAAACAACAAATAGTTTTGATTCAACTACCGAACAAAGTGCAAACCCTGACTGGGTGGATCACAACAAACTGTGAAAAATTCTTAAGGAGATGGGAGTACCAGACCTTCTGAACTGACTCCTGAGAAACCAGTATGCAGGTCAGGAAGCAGTAGTTAGAACTGGACATGGAACAAAGAACTGGTTCAAAACTGGGAAAGGAGTACGTCAAGGCTGTATATTGTCACCCTGCTTATTTAACTTATATGCAGAGTACATCATGAGAAAAGCTGGGCTGGAGGAAGCACAAGTTGGAATCAAGATTGCTTGGAGAAATATCTATAACCTCAGATATGCACATAACACCACTCTTATCAGAAAGTGAAGAACCAAAGAGCCTCTTGATGAAGGTGAAAGAGGAGAGTGAAAAAGCTGGCTTCAAGCTCAACACTCAGAAAACTAAGATCATGGTATTCGGTCCCATCACTTCATGGCAACTAGATGGGGAAACAATGGAAACAATGACAGACTTTAATTTCTCGGGCTCCAAAATCACTGCAGATGGTGATTGCAGCGTGAGATTAAAAGATGCTTTCTCTTTGGAAGAAAGGCTATGACAAACCTAGACAGCATATTAGAAAGCATAAACATTACTTTACAGCAAAATTTCATATAGTCAAAGCTATGGTTTTTCCTGTAGTCATGTATGGATGTGAGAGTCAGACCATAAAGAAAGCTGAGTGCAAAAAAACTGATGCTTTTGAACTGTTGAGTTGGAGAAGGCTCTTGACAGCAAGGAGATCAAACCAGTCAATCCTAAAGAAAATCAGTCCTAAAAGGAAATCATTCCTGAAGCTCCAAAACTTTGGTCACCTGCCTCATTGAAAAAGACCCTGATGCTGGGAAAGATTGAAGGCAGGGGGAGAAGGGGACACAGAGGATGAGATGGTTGGATTGCATCACCAACTTGATGGACATGAGTTTGAGCAAGCTCCGGGAGTTGGTGAAGGACAGGGAAGCCTGATGTGCTACAGTTCATGGGGTTGCAAAGAGTTATACATGACTGAGTGGCTGAACTGACTGACCTTATATCCCTATTAATCCTATTTTTCTGCCTGCTTTATTTCTTGTATATACCTAATAGAATTTTCTTCATCACCTTTTACTTTGAAAGCTATATTTTGCTTTTAAATGCCTTCCTCTTTTTCTCCTTAAGTTTAAGGTTCAATTCAAACATCAAATAGTCTTTAATATTGCCTTCATAGATTTCCATATTCTGTCTGTATTTCCATGGTATTTAACAAATGTCTTTCATATGGTAGTTGGTATTTATTTATATTATAGTCAGTTTTATGTATGATTTCTCTCCTTTTAAGATAGTCAATGTTGGAAACTCACATTGTGATGGTTGAATAGGAGGATGTGTAGCTCACCTCCCGTGAGAAACAAATCAAAAAGTGAAATGATTCTCAATGAAAATGAACTGGAGACTGACAGAAAGACTCCTGTACAACACACAGAGTCAGGTAGAAAAGATAGAGAAGTGATTAGGTAGGGGCCTGTGCCCCTGGAGGGGACTCAGAGGAAACAGATTAATAATGCAGAGGCCTTCATGAGTGGTTCAAGCCATTACTGGGCCTGCCAGCCCTGGGGTCCGATATGGGAAGGCAAGCATCCTTGACTGGTGGGATGAACAGGATGGCTGTGCAAGGCCTGGACTCCACCTGTGACGGGCACAGGCTTGCTTGCCTGCCTGGCACGGGGAGAGGGCCAGCTGAAACCACATGGGTGGTTGACTGGTTTCCTGCAACTGCCCAGCCCATGGCTCAGCCTGAACTGAGCAGATGCTCCAGCTCCACTTGTTCCACATCCCACTCCCCACGGCTGAGGACAGAACCACGCTGTGAGACCCTGAGCTGGCTCACACCTGAGGTGCAGTCTGAGCAGGGTAGGGACAGCCACTGTTGGTGCTTAGGCATCAGAGGCAGCCTGGATCTCTGATGGTGACCAGACTACCACACCTTGCACCCCAGCCCTGACCAAATACACAAATACCCTAAGTCAGACACAACTTAACAACTAAACCACCTCCACCACCACTCACACTGGAGGGAGCCAGAGAAAGAGAAGAAAGAAAAGAGGGCTGTAAATGCATTTAATGAAATTATTGCTGATAGTCAAAGCTTTGGATTGGGTATGTGTTTTTAATATCTTTTTTTACCTACATTTACTTATTTAATAAAACTTTATTAATACTAATCCTGTGTTTAGTAGCAAAACATACATGGTCCTTGCTATCATAAAACATACAGATAAACAAACAAAACACAGACAATAAATTAGCCAAGAAATAATCACAAGATGTAAAATTTTATGAAAGAAACAGTTTAGTTAAAAATTAGCAGAAAAGGACTAACCTAGAATGATGAAAAAAGGCCTTCCCAGGTAAGAAACATTCAACCAAGAGCTGTGAATGAGCAGAGACCCAGTATAATCACAGCCTAGGGAAGAACATTCCAGAAGGAAGAAACAGTATGAACAGAAACCCTAAGATAAGAAAAAGAAAAGCTTGGAATGGTCTAGAAACTGAATTAGAGTTCATGCGAATAAAGTACAGTGAGTGAGAGGAGAAATTGCACCAGGTGCAGATGTGGTTGTAGAGAGACAGGGGCTAAATGTGAGTGTTTTTTTGTTTTGTTTTGTTTTTTAAGTAAAAAGCGCTCACAAGCTCTTATGTAGAAAATAAACTGAAGATTCCAGGGCAACAAAGAATCTGGAAAACTTGCCAGAAGGCTGGTGCTCCAACAAAATGGTAAAGAGAGACAGTGACAGAAAGGTAAAGTGCAAGCTTTGGGATGATTTACAAAGGTAAAATAATAGACCATAAGGATGAATTTGAAATATGATGAGAAAAAAAAGAAGAAACAGGTGTGACCTCTAAGCAACTGGATGAGTAAGGATTAAATTCCTTTCTTCTAGAGGAAAAGTAGATTTGAGGAATTAATAATTACCTTCCAATTTCTTCGAAATCACTAGGAGATTCTACGAGGATTGAGGCACGAAGGTGACTGTGCTGACACTCTTGCTGCCTCAGTCCAGCTGCTAACTGGAACCCTCAGAAGGGCAATGGCTGGAGCTGGTTTGGGCCCTTCCCCTCCAGGTGGGCAAGAACTTCAGAAGCTCTTGGAGAAGATCAAAATTCCATGGAAAATTTATGAACTCACTACAAACCAAGGAGAAGATTGCTTCTGAGAGGGTGTGTTGGTCCATCTGACCTCTAGAGGGAAAAGGAGGCTGTTGGCCAGAGTCCTGCTCTCCTCCAAGTCTGCATTAAGAGTCGATGCTAGACACAGAAGCAGGGTGTCTGCTGCAGCAATGAACAGTGCAACACACATGTGCAATTTTTAGTTCATGGTGTGATTGTTACCAGGCCAAACTCTGGTCCACTTGCCCACGTGCTATAAAGCCAATCGACTGACCGAGGCTGTGGTGAATGAAACTGCGACTTTTATTGCAGGTGCTAAGCAAGGAGTCCAGGGCAGTTAGTGTTTATAAAACTAAACTCCTTGAAGGCTTTCAGGGAAAGGTTTTTAAGGACAGTGAGGGAAGAAGATTGTGGAGTACGTGATACTCCACATACATGGATACTTCACAGCTCATGGATATTCTTCTAATTGGTTGTTGGTGAAGTAATTGGGAGTCATCATCACCAACCCTTCTGGTTCAAACCAGTCTGGAGTCTGTCTACATGCTTGTGGTCAGCATATAGTTAACTTCCATCTGGTGGGAGTTTCAGTATCTACAAAACAGCTCAAAGGACACGGCCCAGAATATTATCTACAGCCCTTGAGGAAGAACTAAAAAATTTGTTTAATGGTTAAACCATTATAACTTTATTTTGCTGTACTGTTTTCCTTCTTTTCTACCTTGTCTCACTTCTCCGATTAAATTCACTCTTCGGAACTCAGGGAAGGCCCAGAGGGCTAAAGTTTTTCTTCAGATAAGAGGTAGGCAACAGACATAGTTTGGGAGTTTTGTCCCAGGAAGCCCTCATAGAGTCCTGTTTGGTTACAGTATGTTAAATAATGGTTCTTAACATAGAAAAGACACATCAGGGAAATACTGATAAACCAAGAATATCTAGACTTACAAGTATAAAATCATGTCAGCTAAAATCTAGCATATTTAGAATAAAAATTATAATTTAATTATATCTCAGAAAAAAACCTCAACAATTGCACTGTTAGGATCCTCTCATTACAGACACAGAAACTGAAGCACAGAGACAATAAAGTCACACGGCTGTGAGGTGCGGGACTGAGTTCTGAACTCAGTCGAAACAAACTGGTTATGAATTGTTTCATAACCAGATGATGATAAAGATGACCTTAGTGAGCAAATCATTCAGCTTCAGTCAGTCTTCTATTAGTATAATATATGGTGTGTGGATTGGATAATTCTTATAGACTTTTCCAACTTCAGTATTCCATGAGAAGCACATATTAATGTCCTTGAGTAAATGAACATTATGGATTTGACATAAGGATCATGACCTATTTAGGCTAGATTTTATAAAATTATAAATTCCTTAAATCAGGCCTTTTGCCTTTTCAATTAAGAAAAAAAATTTACTCATCTTCTATAGCACTCAGCAGAGAAGACAATGGCACCCCACTCCAGTACTCTTGCCTGGAAAATCCCATGGGCGGAGGAGCTTGGTAGGCTGCAGCCCATGGGGTCGCTGAATCAGACACAACTGAGCGACTTCACTTTCACTTTTCCCTTTCATGCATTGGAGAAGGAAATGGCAACCCACTCCAGTGTTCTTGCCTGGAGAATCCCAGGGACGGGGGAGCCTGGTGGGCTGCCATCTCTGGGGTCGCACAGAGTCGGACACGACTGAAGCGACTTAGCAGCAGTAGCAGCATAGCACTCAGAATGATTCAATCAACATTGGCAATCTTTAAATGAATCAGTACCCATGTTTTGAATGAATAATATCAGGCAAAGCAAAAGATCAACCCAATGTGGAGGTTTAGGTAACTAAATGGTACAAAAAATGGCTTAAATTAATGAAAAAATATTTCTGACATATATTTAATTCACTTGTTTATGAAGTTTATATTGGACATGAGCCTACAATGGATTCCTGACAGTGCTAAAGAATAAGCATGTGGCAGCAGAAGCAAAAGACCAGCTGGCACTAACACAATACTAATTGACCATAATATTAACACCATGAAATGATGTGTAACGAGTGTACATTCATTATCTTTCTCAAGAGTTAGTGGGCTTTTATTTGGAAATAATTATAGATTCATAGGAAGTTGCCTTACACCAAGTTTTCTGTGATTACATGTTAAATAATTATTATATTATTTCAAAATTAGAAATTTGACATTGGTAGACTGTGTGTGTGTACAGCTCCATGTCATAAAAGTTTCTTTTAAATCTTAGAAAAGAACGTCCTCACTTCTTAATAATTAAAATGCCTTTCAACCTATGCTGTTTGCTGAAATTTTCACATTAAGTTGAAAATTTCACAGGATAAAGACTGTTTGTGAATAATGGGTCTGCTTCTTGCCCTTGTTGCTATATATAGCACTGCTTAAAAAGGAGTACGTCAAGGCTGTATATTGTCACCCTGCTTATTTAACTTTTATGCAGAGTACATCATGAGAAATGCTGGGCTGGAAGAAGCACAAGCTGGAATCAAGATTGCAGGGAGAAATATCAATAACCTCAGATATGCAGATGACACCACCCTTATGGCAGAAAGTGAAGAGGAACTAAAAAGCCTCTTGGTGAAAGTGGAGAGTGACAAAGTTGGCTTAAATCTCAACATTCAGAAAATGAAGATCATGGCATCTTGTCCCATCACTTCGTGGGAAATAGATGGGGAAACAGTGGAAACAGTGTCAGACTTTATTTTTGTGGGCTCCAAGATCACTGCAGATGGTGACTTTAGCCATGAAATTAAAAGACGCTTACTCCTTGGAAGGAAAGTTATAACCAACCTAGATAGTGTATTGAAAAGCAGAGATATTACTTTGCCAACAAAGGTCCATCTAGTCAAGGCTATGGTTTTTCCAGTGGTCATGTACAAATGTGAGAGTTGGATTGTGAAGAAAGCTGAGTGCTGAAGAATTGATGCTTTTAAACTGTGGTGTTGGAGAAGACTCTTGAGAGTCCCTTGGACTGGAAGGAGATCCAACCAGTCCATTCTGAAGGAGATCAACCCTGGCTGTTCTTTGGAAGGAATGATGCTTAAAGCTGAAACTCCAGTACTTTGGCCACCTCATGCGAAGAACTGATTCATTGGAAAAGACTGATGCTGGGAGGGATTGGGGGCAGGAGGAGAAGGGGATGACAGAGGATGAAATGGCTGGATGGCATCACTGACTCGATGGATGTGAGTCTGAGTGAACTCCAGGAGTTGGTGATGGACAGGGAGGCCTGGCGTGCTGCGATTCATGGGGTCACAAAGAGTCGGACACCACTGAAAAACTGAACTGAACTAAACTGAACTGAAGGTATTTTTAGCACTAGCTAAGTTATATCCTCCTTTGTCCAACAGTCAGATTTTCTCCTATTTTTGTAGGTAAAGTTGGTGCAAAGAAAAGTATTTAGAAAGTCCATTAAAACATTTTTTTAAATGGTAGAATTAATCCTAAAGTCAGAACAGGTGTTCAAATTCTACATAATCTCAATTTACAATTCTTTTCTCCTGCAGCTGCTCTGTGATCTTATCTGCTTCAAGATTACTCAGAGCACTCTCCTCTATAACTCTTGCTTTTGTGAAAATTCATTTTATTGTTGTTGGAAAAAGCAGTGCTGACTCAGCCTGCTCTGCAGGCTGGAGTGAAGGACAACATTGCGGGAAGGGCCCATGGCGGCCCTAAATCCAACTCAAACCCAACCCAACTCAGACTCTGATGAGTCTCCATCTTTAAAGTGTAAATTTTAAGTACAAGATCTTCCAAGTTACTTTCTCCGTTTAATTCAATAGTCCTCTGAGTCTTCAATTCAGGTGATGCATGCAAATTCAGTTACATAGCCATCATTCCCTAGTACAGGATATTATCAGCAGGAAAGCAGTTTCATTTCTTTGAAAGGATACAGCTGATACTTTTGGGGCATCCAGGATAACTTGGATGATGCATCAGAGAATCTTTTGGGCTATAACTGTCTGGCTTGGCCATGGTTTTTGTACCTTTGTACCCCTCAGGCTTTGAGCTATGCCAGGACAGGAGAAATAAATTAAAATTCTGCTGCTGAATTGCTGAAAATCTAGAATAATTGCTGATGTGTGGTACAATAGAAACATGAGGTTTGGAGACAGACTTTGGTTTGGATGCCAGCCCAACTTTCACCAGCTGCATCTGTAAATAGAGAGGTGGATCAAGACTGAAGAAAGACCAGGGTCGGCCAACTCTGGACAAGTACAAAGATGGCTTTACTCTCTGCCCTATGTCAAACTGCCTCTGGACAGAGCTGCTCCTGGTCCCAGCAGAGAGATTTCTGGCCAGAAGGAGTCAAAGACCTAAGTGTAGATCCCGCCCTTTGAGAGACAGGGTCAAGGGAGGATAGGAGAATCTCACAGAGAGAGGGCACACGCCAGGAGCACCAATAAGAAACACAGACCTACAGACTGGGAAAAGGCTGTAACCATGGCCTAATCCTGACATCCTGGTCCATGGGGCTGGTACTCTGCCTCAGTATCCCAGTCGTAGGTGATTCACTGCCTTCCAATGCATATTTAATTTTTGCCTGCTTAATTTAATCCTTCCCAATTGAGGGGTGTCTTTAATTTTGTTCTATTTTCTTGCACCATTGTTTAAATGGGAAGTAAAAAGGAGAATGGAAGGAAAAACAACAACAGCTGTTATTAAATCTTGGCCTAATAGTTTGACAGCATTGCAGCTCCATCAGTTTTATTTGCAGGAATAATTGCACCTCAGAATCCATAAATTGCTATGGATATATGATTCTGGGAAAACATTTCCTTTGGACTGTTTTTGAATTGTATCACTTTAGAGAAAACTATTTTATGTTTCTCAAAAGTTCACACTATTGTGACCAAAATTTGAAAAAAATTCCAGGACAAGTGATTTCTTTTTTTTTGTATCTATTTCAAATACATGGTTTGATGTTTTCCCCAAGCTCTTGCTTGAAGTGTGAAATTGTTCTCACAGCTCTGGTAATGTTCCTTAAATTTCTCATTAACAAAAAGTAGAAAGCTTACTGTATAGAAAAAGTTAACTTTAATAAATATGGTCAGTCTTAGATGAAACCAGACCACAATATCTTTATCATATTCCAGATGATTAATGGGATGATTTTCTTCTTTCCTCAAACTGTATTATTATTATTTTTTTTAATTGGAGTGTGCTTTGAATGATTCTTTGTTTCTTTAAATAAGCAGAGATTGTATTTGAGGACAATCAGAACTACTAAAAGTGAAGCACTGAATTTCAGAAGAATAATTTGTGTTTTCCGTCATCCAGTGCCATTGTATTCGGATAGCTAATATGCAGTCAGCAGGGATGTGTATTCACCAACCAGCTGTTCAATCTTTGTCCTCCAGAAAGAAGCATCACTAATTTCTCTCTACACGCCATTACAAAAGACAGTTACAATCAGGTTGAAGGGTCTAACTCTTAAGGAATCATCCATTCAGGAAAGTAAAGATATTTCAAGAGACATATTTTACATCCTTACCTATAGAAGGAAGATTAGCATGAAAGTGAAAGTCACTCATTTGTATCTGACTCTTTGTGACCCCATGGACTATACATTCCATGGACTTCTCCAGGCCAGAATACTGGAGTGGGTAGCCTTTCCCTTCTCCAGGGAATCTTCCCAACTCAGTGATGGAACCCAGGTCTCCCGCATTGTAGGTGTATTCTTTACCAGCTGAGCTGAAAGGGAAGCCAGAAGATTACCATAAAGTCATATAAAACATAGAACTTACCAAGAATGACTAATTTTTTTCTAAAAAATGCTACTGACTTTAAGACATGAGAATAGGACAGTGCAGAGATTGAGAGGGAAGGCTCCAGAATTAGACAGCTCTGACTCTGGATTCTGGCTTCATTTTTACTACCTATATGACCCTGAGCAAGTTATTCATAGTTAAATCTAAGCCTAAAATTAAATGCTTAAAGATAAGGCTAATACAAGAATTTCACCCTGTTAAATTCTGTGAGAAATACAAGAGATAACACACAAGAATGATCCCTTATAGCAGCTGACACATGGTAGTGCTTAACAAATGTAAGCACCATTACAGTACATCCTCTACATATGAAGGTTCAAGTTGCAAACTTTTGAAGATGCAAATGTGTGTTCCATCAGCATCAGGCATGAGTAAAATTGCAGCTTACCCTCCATCACCTATTGTTGATGATCTTTCAGCTCTACCATCTCCCACCTCTTCCAGTTAGTAACTGCTCTTGCCTGTTCACTGGATGCCAGCCCCCATGTGCCCACTATTGTATTGTACTACTGCACTCTTCAAGGTACTGTACTGTAGGATTAAACATGTTTTCTTTGATTTTTCTGTTTGCTTTTTATGTATTATTCTGTGAAAAATATTATAAACCTATGAGAATACAGTACTATATAGCTGACTGTGTCAGTTGGGTACCTAAGCTAACTTTGTTGGACTTACAAACACCCACTTGGAATGAATATCATTTGCATGTGGGGGGATTTACCGTATATTACTGCTTAATGATGGATTCTAGAAATACGTATCATGTCTGCTATATTCCAGATCCTGTGTGAGGTACTGAGGACGTAAGAATTTAAAGTTCCTTCCTTTAATTGTTCTCAAGACCAAGTAGACACAAGCAAAGACAAACATATGACCAGATAACGTGAGAAGTGCAGTGACAGCGAGACATGAGAACATAGCTCGTGGAGGCAGGGGGTCACAGACAAGGCAACATGAAGCTTTTTACGTGTTTACAAATGAAAGTCTGTTAATGCAAACTTCTAAAACTGTTCCTGGTTCTCTATCACCTATGCTAAACTCTCCATGGATAAATTTCTGAGTAAATTATGTGCTTCTAAAACCTGCCATCTTTTCTTGAGGCTGTTAAGGATGCTGTCCGGGCACTATCCTAGTGATGATCTTTAAAGTGCAGCCTCTGGAATTAAGCTTCTGGGATTAGCTTCCAGCTTCCCTGAGCACTGATTTGCTCAGTTTCTCTCCTGATAAAGTGGGGGAGCGTAGTGTTGCTTATCTTATAAAATTTTGTGAAGATTAAAGGAAATAATACATGTAAGACACTTGACAGATGTCAAGTGACGAATGGATGTTGGCTGCTACACTTGGTTAAAGAGCTGAAAACTACTCTCATTTCAGAAAAGTGATCGTTTTCTGTTTAGTTTGTTAGGACCACAACCCATGAATTTGAACTAGAAAGGAAACAGTACATCTCTTGGTAAAACAAAAAACCGAAACATGCTGGAAATAACATACTTATTTGTTTGTAATTTGGTTCTTTTCTGTTTTCCCAGATGGTGAAGGGTGAAGGATTTTGTAAGTGTCAAATTAGATAAGGGCTGGTTTCCATTTACATTGTCATGATTGCTCTGTTTTCTGTGTGTGCTCATAATGTTCTCATTTAATGTGTAAATATGCTTTAGTCCTAACACTGTGTGCTACTGGTTTTATGACCAAATCTGTTGCCATGTTGCCCATAGTTTTATATTTTACATTTTAATAAAAATCCAACGGTTGATTCTTTTTATCAGATTCTTATGAAAAGATTCCTGTGAGAATCAATCCTAAGGTAAATCACAACCCTTTCCTAAATACCCAAGACAACAATAAAAGAAAGGAGAGGTCTTGGAAGAAAGATATGCTACCCATGGAAATATTAATAAGAGACTCTGGAAACAGGAAGTGGTGGCAGTATCATTCATATCTAGATAAACATGCTCATTGATTAAAATCTTGCTCCCCTGGCCTTGCCAGTGGGTGCCTCATTGTTACTTTCAGTAGTAGCGATGCTCGATTGTCATTCTCTGATTCCTAGAGATTATTGTCTGAAATTTGTATTTTAGCTGAAAAAAGCAGCTCTAGAATCCCCAACCACACCCAGTACATGCAGTACAAAGGAAAGGCTGTTGATGGGTGCTAACCATTATACATATGTATACAATTTAACAGTAAACCAAGTACAGGCTCTTTCCTTATCAATTCTTAATCCCAAATTCTTATTATGCTCAATTTGACGACATTCGTGTGACGTATTTCTTCTTTTGAAAGTCTTTTCAAAATTGTGAAATAGAACACACATATAGCATAACTGCACTATAGAAATTGTAAGTGAAAAGCGTCAGGAATAACTGTAACGACGACGCTCGGAATGAGGAAATGTGCTGCCGCCAAGGACTCTGCACCCTGTCACTGTGTGCCTCTCCAGAGCCTGCTGCTTTCCTGCCCGATTGAGATGACCGTTGCCCTGGTTTTATAGCTTTCCCAAGTATATGTGCATCCCTAAAAATGTAGTTTAACTTCTTGTTTTTTTTGAAATTCATGTGGATGAAACCATAGGAAAGGTATGATTTCTTGTCTGCAGTAGTTTCATTTATTCAGTATTACCTGTGGAAGACTCGGAATGGAGACAGACTTTATTTAGTTTTGTTGCTAGAAAATGTCCTGATCTAGGAATATATTATGATTAGTCATTCTAATTGGACATTCAGTTTGCTTCCAGTTTGGATAATTAAAGGGCAATGATGCTACAGACACTTTCTACACCTAATGTATTCTGCTCCACATGCACAAGAGTTCTATCTTAAGTCTAAAATTGTAAGATGGGCAAATATGCAGTTTTTCAGCTTTACTAGCTAATCTCAAATAGTTTTCCAAAGTGGCTGTACCCATTTATAGTCCTGCCAGAGTGTATACAACTCACACCATTCCTGTACTAGTCAATCTTATGGATGTGTAATGATATTTTATTGTACTTTTCACTCACATTTTCCTGATTACTAATGACACTGAATACCTCATTTATTTAGTAATAATTAAATTTCCTTTTTCGTGAAGTTTAAATATTTTGTCCATCTTTCTATAGTTTTCCCTTCTCTTAACAGTATTTTTAATTTAATATCTGGATAGCAGCACTTTGGGTCCCCATCCAGTTTTATTGAGGTATAGTCGACAAAATTTAAGATATTTAAATTGTTCAATGTGATGATTTAATATATATACACATTATGAAAAGATCCCCCATAAGATTAACTCACACGTCCATCACCTCCTGTATTTAACCTTCTTTTTTCTTGTCAGAACACTTAAGTTCCACTTTCTTCAGTTCAGTTCAGTCACTCAGTTGTGTCCGACTCTGTGACCCATGGACTATAGCACACCAGGCTTCCCTGTCCTTCACCATCTCCTGAGGCTTGCTCAAACTCATGTCCATTGAGTCGGTGATTCCATCCAACCATCTCATCCTCTGTCATCCCCATCTCCTGCTCTTAATCTTTTCCAGCATCAGGGTCTTTTCCAATGAGTCAGTTCTTTGTGTCAAGTGGCCCACACACATTGGGCCTTCAGCTTCAGCATCTACCCTTCCAATGAATATTCAGGATTGATTTCCTTCAGAATTGACTAGTTTGATTTCCTTGCTGTCCAAGGGACTCTCAAGAACTTTCTGCAATACCACAGTTCAAAAGCATCCGTTTTTTTGGCACTCAGCTTTCTTGATGGTCCAACTGTCACCTTCATAAATGACTACTGGAAAAACCATAGCTTTGACTAGATGGGCCTTTGTTGGTGAAGTAATGTTTCTGCTTTTTAATAGGCTATCTAGGTTTGTCATATCTTTTCTTCCAAGGAACAAGCATATTTTAATTTCATGGCTGCAGTCACCATCTGCAGTGAATTTGGAGCCGAAGAAAATAAAGTCTGTCCTTGTTTCCATTGTTTCTCCATCTTTTTGCCAGGAAATGATTGGAATGGATGCCATGAGGTTAGTTTTTTGAATGTTGAGTTTTAAGCCAGCTTTTCCCCTCTCCTCTTTCACTTTCATCAAGAAGCTCTTTAGTTCTTCTTCATTTTCTGCCATAAGAGTGGTGTTATGTGCATATCTGAGGTTGATATTTCTCCCAGCAATCTTGATTCCAACTTTTGCTTCATCCAGCCCAGCATTTCTCATGATGTACTCTACACATAAGTTAAATAAACAGGGTGACAGTACACAGTCTTGATGTATTCCTTTCCCAGATTGGAATCAGTCCGTTGTTTCATGTCCAGTTCTAACTGTTGCTTCTTGACCTGCATACAGATTTCTCAGAGGGTGGATCAAGTGGTCTGATATTCCTATCTATTTAAGAATTTTCCACAGTTTGTTGTGATCCACCCAGTCAAAGACTTTGTCATAGTCAATAAAGCAAAAGTAGACTTTTTTTTTTTTTTTTTTGAACTCTTTTGCTTCTCCTATGATCCAACAGGTAGCTCTGGTTCTTCTGCCTTTTCTAAATCCAGCTTGAACATCTGAAAATTTTCAGTTCACGTACTGTTGAAGCCTCACTCAGAAAATTTTGAGCATTATTTTGCTGTTCGTGAGATGAAGGCAATTGTGTGGTGGTTTGAACATTCTTTGGCAGTGCCTTTCTATGGGATTGGAATGAAAACTGATGTTTTCCAGTCCTGTCACCACTGCTGAGTTTTCCAAATTTGCTGGCATATTGAGTGCAGCACTTTAACAGCATCATGTTTTAGGACTTGAAACAGCTCAGCTAGAATTCCATCACCTCCACTTTCTTAGCAAAGTATAATTATTCACCACAATGTTATCAGCTATAGTCACCATGTTATGCATTAGATCTTCAGACTTAGTTCATCCTCCACCACTGTTCTAGTGCTGCTCACATGATGATAGCTGTATCCAAGGAAGAAACGTCATATCTATGACTGGACTCAGAACTAGCACATTAAAAAAAAAAAGGATTCTTGGATATGTTATTTTTCCAGTACTGTGAACGTCAGCTTATGCTTCATTTATGTTTGTCTTTTGATTAATGTTAACTCCTTTCTCCACTAAAATAATTCTTCTTATTGTTAGATAAAGATAATTTTTGCTTCAAGTGCGTAAGTTATGCATAACATATGCAAAAAAAGCAAAAACAAATCTGATAATTTTGCTATATGCTCTACAACCTGGCCAAGTAAAGATCCTTTGTAATTCTTCCTGTCACACAGTAGACAGATTTATGCTCCTGTTGCTCTGATTCACGTTTGAGGCTTGGTTCAAGTGTCTTCAAGAAGCTTCCTTCAGTTTTGACTTAAGTGCTTTCCAGGAAACCATGACAATACATCTGGGTTTATGCTCACCATCTGTTACATGTTAAAAAGATATATTTCTGTATATGTCTCATGAATTTAATGCCTGTCAAGAGTAGGGACAGTCTTGTTTTATTGCCAGCATCTTCCACAAAATCTGGCATCAGAGGGACTACTCATTAAATGTCAGTTGAATGGTATTGAACTGCTACTACCTTCTTCTGAGATCCAGTCTTTTGATAAACTGATAGTGAGATGAGCATATTCTGCTAAACAAAGGTTGGATATAAATTCTTGACTTCATAGTCTGCTGTTTCTTCCTCACCCAGTCTCCAGGCAAGACTACTGTGTCAAACTGTTCAGGTAAAGCTATCTGGCAAGAGAATATTATGTCCAAACTACAGGAAGCATAAAAAATAAATAAAAGAAGCATTAAGATGACTTAGAAACCAAAAGTGCCAACTTTGTGATTTCCTCAAAAGGCAAATTGTGAATAGAACTATTAAGTGAACTCTATTATACAGCTATTAGCATTTTAGCTTCTTTTATTTTCCCACTATTTTTCTTATTTGGGTGATTTTTTTTCTAATACACTCTAGTTATACTGACATATTTAGAGTATTAATCATGACTATTATGAGTTCTAATTTTGAGATGTGATTTTTAAAGTTTTAAAACATTATTTAATTATGTTCAGGTGCAACTTTCCCTAAAGAAATATTTAAAAGGGAAGATAATATTTGCTTGAAAACTATTTCAATTTTTTCAAAATTGTCTTGTATTCTTGTTTTTTCAATTTATTTTACTGAAATAGAGTTGATTTACAATCTTGTGGTAGGTTCTGGTGTACAACAAAGTGATTCAGTTTTTTTACTTATATATATACATATATATTCCTCTTCATGTTCCTTTCCATTCTGGTTTACGACAGGGACTGAATATAGTTCCCTGCGCTGTGAAGTAGGGCCTAGTTGTTCATCCCTTCTATACATGATAACTTCAGTTCAGTTCAGTTCAGTTCAGTTCAGTCGCTCAGTTGTGTCTGATTCTTTGCGACTCCATGAATCGCAGCACGCCAGGCCTCCCTGTCCATCAACAACTCCCGGAGTTCACTCAGACTCACATCCATCGACTCAGTGATGCCATCCAGCTTACATCTGCTAATCTCTAACTCTCAGTCCACCCCTTCTGTCCGCCCCCAGCCCCTCGGCAGCCACAGGTCTATTCTCTATGCCTGTGTGTTTCTGTTTCATAGATAAGTTCATTTGTGTCATATTTTAGATTCTACAGATAAGGATATCGTATGGTATTTGTCTTTCTGTTTCTGAATTCTCTTGTATTCTTATTTAGCATTAAATACAGACTAACGATAATATATTGAGATTGAGAAGAAAGAGACTCATTGTGTGTGGAGGACCTCAAGCTGAAAGCCAGGTATGTAACTCTAAAAAAACTTTCATTTGGCTGTGAGTGAGAAGTAGTAATCCAGTGGTTAGGTAAACATGTTCTGGAGTCATCCAGATGTGGGATTAAATTTACTTTTTGCAAATTATTAACTGTGACTTTGGGGGTTGCTCTGTAGTCTGGGAGCTGCAGCTTTCTCATTTGTAAAATAGTACATTATCTAATTTATGGCTTGTGAGGCACTAAATGCTCTGTTGGTAATATTGGTGTAGCCTTTATGAAACAACTTTCATTACTAGTTTCTTCATGACAAGGATTTCTTTGTCCACAACCATTTTCTTCCATTCAGGATGAGATTGTTTAATTGCTATTGTTATTTTTTTGGTTATTTTGTATTACTACTTTATAAGTGAATATTTTCAAATTTCAAGCCTTCGATTGGAAAGACAGATCATATCTTCCTTTTAATACTTGCCATCAATTTTCTCAATTTCCCCAAGCCTCACCACATTCCCTAACTTCTGTGACCCTATGCTTAGTATAAGACACATCAATTCTGAGTTTCATGTTGAGTATAGTTTGGTCAACTTGCTTATCTCTTGGCAACTTCATCCATATCCAGGTATATTTCTAAATGTCTTATTCTGTTCCCAGTTGCAAAATATCCTGTAAATGACCTTTAAAATTGTTGTGTACTTTGCAAACAAATGCATTCTCCTCATCAGGCCCACGACACCTGAAGCCAACTTCAGCCTCACACCCTTCATCTTTCACAGTCTGCTCATATGCAAAACTATGTCTCTCTATTTTTCAGGATACCTCCTCTTATAGGATTTGTTATAGGCAGTATATTGTATTGCAAACAGTCCCTGACCAGATCTCTCCTTTCTATTAACCCATTCATAGGTTTATTTAAATGGGATCACATGATTTTTGAGTTTATGTCTAACGTGGGGGCTTCCCTGGTGGCTCAGTTGTAAAGAATTCACCTGCCAAGCAGGAGATGTGTGTTCGGTCCATGGGTTGGGAAGATCTCTGGGAGAAGGAAATGGCAACCCACTCCAGTATTCTTGCCTGGGAAATCCCACGGAGAACCTTGATGGACTGTTGTCGATGGGGTTGCAAAGAGTAGGACATGACTTAGTGATAGATTTTCACTTTTTCACATGTTTATCTTAGATATTATTTAGTCTAAACCCTTCATTTTACAAATGAGAGTGCAGAGGCCCAGAGAGACTGCTGCACAAAAATCATTGCCTATCTTATATTTTAACTGAATTAAATTTCAATTGAAATTACTCCTTGAATGCAAAGATTACTTTTTAGCACATCTCATGTGTCTATAAAATCTAAGTTGCTTTGGTGCTAATAAAATAAATCAACACTATAAAAGATTTTGGTATAATTTTTGTACCTAATTATCAAAGCACTGCCTATAACAGGTGTTGCAGTGGAGAAACATCCCAGATCACTTGTCTTTTTCTTTAAGCAGTGATGTTGTACTGAAACATTCCCCCTTTGAGCTCAAACAGAACACATCATTTTCACTTTTGGAAATTAAAAATTTTTATAATGTAATTGCATAAGACAAATATTCTTTTATTTATGTTAAACTGAATATACAATTATTGTTCTCAAGGCAACCAACTTTTGCTTATAATTGCTGTTTAATTTCATGTTCACAAAACACAGACAGTGAAAAGACAACTTTGATTGTGCAGCTCTAATGACAATAATAAATAAAATAATTTATTTTAAAAAATGTGGTACTTATTTCAGTAGATAATGACAATAGCAGGAGATGACTTGGAAGTTTTGCATAAGCCATATTTCTGTAGTTGTTGCCTGCCCTCTGTTAGGCCTTGGGATAAAATCTATGCCCCAAAAGAAAACTGTTATGTTCTAGAACTCAGTTCTTAGGCTTTGGAACTGGATGTGTCTAGATCAGAATTTACCACTTGCTACCTCATGGCCTTGGTTAGGTCATGAAATCTCTAAGGGTCTTAATGGGAACAATAACATGAACCTCAAGTAGGAATTAGAGATAAATCATGATAACCACCCAACAGATAAATGCTTCATATCTGGAAGCTATTATTATCAGAGTTTTATTTGATATTACATAGGGGAGTCTCCAAACGAGTTCCAAAAGGAAGAGACAAAACAAAACTTATAGAACTAGAGAAAATGTTTGATATGGATGCTCAGTCATTTCATTAATTTTTTAAAAAGTCATCGAATAATAAGGCTCAAGATGAACATATATATGTATAAATGAGTGAGGACCACAACAGTCTGTAAAATGTAGTTTAGAAATAAAAACAAAACCAAGAAAAACAAGTCAGTCACACCTTTTATTTGCTTGTCTTTTGGGAAAAGTACAAGATTTTGCTTGATTGCTGTCACTCATTTTTCAACATGGAACACAGGAAAAATAAGTAAATTGTATTGAACAAAGTAATTGTTCACTGGTGTAAAGGAATGGAAAGGAAGAAAAATCCATCAATGCTGCAATCATATGGATATAGGTTTGAATCCTATCATCTTTATGGACATCAATCTATCCATTTACCCATAATATCACAGATCATGTACAAATAAAGCAAGTGGCAAAAGACTGAATCAGATACATATTTTAATGCAATATTCTGTAGGGACACAGCTTTAATCAACAAATCTTTCTCTTCTATCTCATTTTGGAGTATAAGATGTAATCATAATCCAATAACACATTAAAAAGATCATACACCATGACCAAATGGGCCTTATCCCAGGGATGCAAGGATTCTTCAATATCCGCAAATCAATCAATGTAATACACCACATTAACAAATTGAAAAATAAAAGCCATACGATTATCTCAATAGATGCAGAGAAGGCCTTTGACAAAATTCAACATCCATTTATGATAAAAACTCTCCAGAAAGCAGGAATAGAAGGAACATACCTCAACATAATAAAAGTTATATATGACAATCCCACAGCAAACATTATCCTCAATGGTGAAAAATTGAAAGCATTTCCCCTAAAGTCAGGAACAAGACAAGGGTGCACACTTTCACCACTACTATTCAACATAGTTCTGGAAGTTTTGGCCACAGAAATCAGAGCAGAAAAGGAAATAAAAAGATTCCAAATTGGAAAAGAAGAAGTAAAACTCTCACTGTTTGCAGATGACATGATCCTCTACATAGAACCCTAAAGACTCCACTAGAAAATTACTATAGCTAATCAATGAATATAATAAAGTTTCAGGATATAAAATCAACACACAGAAATCCCTTGCATTCTTATACACTAATAATTAGAAAATAGAAAAAGAAATTAAGGAAACAATTCCATTCACCATTGCAATGAAAAGAATAAAATACTTAGGAATATATCTACATAAAGAAACTAAAGACCTATATATAGAAAACTATAAAACACTGGTGAAAGAAAGCAAAGAGGGCACTAATAGATGGAGAAATGTACCATGTTCATGGATTGGAAGAATCAATATGGTGAAAATGAGTATACTACCCAAAGCAATCTACAGATTCAATGCAATTCCTATCAAGCTACCAGTGGTATTTTCCACAGAGCTAGAACAAATAATTTCACAACTTGTATGGAAATACAAAAAACCTCGAATAGCCAAAGCAATCTTGAGAAAGAAGAATGGAACTGGAGGAATCAACCTGCCTGACTTCAGGCTCTACTACAAAGCCACAGTCATCAAGACAGTATGGTACTGGCACAAAGACAGAAACATAGATCAATGGAACAAAATAGAAAACCCAGAGGTAAATCCACACACCTATGGACAGTTTATCTTTGACAAAGGAGGCAAGAGTATACAATGGATTAAAGACAATCTTTTTAACAAGTGGTGCTGGGAAAACTGGTCAACCACTTGTAAAAGAATGAATCTAGAACACTTTCTAGTTTCTAGGAGAATGGCATTGAAACATGTATAATATCATATAAGTAATGAATCGCCAGTCTAGGTTCAATGCAGGATACAGGATGCTTGGGGCTGGTGCACTGGGATGACCTAGAGGAAGGGTATGGGGAGGGAGGTGGGAAGGGGGGTCCAGGATTGGGAACACATGTACACCCGTGGCAGATTCATGTTGATGTATGGCAAAACCAATACAATATTGTAAAGTAAAATAAATAAATAAATAAAATTTTTAAAAAAGATGCAAATGCAAAGGCTGACTTCAGTACAAGACTGTAGATCTGTGACGCTGTGTCTAGGGGATGTCAAGTGAATGCATATGAATGTTAATACTGAAGCTTTCACTGGAAATAGTTGAAGCATTGCACAAAATTTTCTCATTAAGGGCAAATGATAGTCATCTGAATAATTTTTTTCTGATCAAGTTTAGAAATTTTTAGAATTAGGTGATAATCAGGTAGACTAGAACTGGCACAAGACTTAGAGTTATTGATAAACATGCAATTATATCTCTGCATTGCTCTTTGTGAACTCAAGTGAGTTTAGAATGTTATTTAATCTTTTTGAGCCTCAGTTTCCTTACCTGTGAAATAAGGATAAAAGAGGCTGCTCTGAAGATATTTTGTGAAGATCAAATGAGATAACATATATAAAATTTTTGAAACATAGAAGGTGCTCATATATTTTCTCTTTTCTGACTTTCTGTATCTGTTTCTCCCCTTAAGATGAAATAAGATTTTGATGATAATTCAAGTAACTCATGTCAGTTTATTTTATTTAATTAAGAAAGCAACTCACAGAATGAGAGAAAATATTTGCAAAGCAAATCCCTGATAAAAGACTAGTATCCAGAATATATAAAGAACTTTTACAACTCAGAACTAAAAAGAGAAATAACTCAATTTAAAGACCAGCCAAAGACTTGGATAAACATTCTTTCAGGATAGAAAGATAAATCCTCACTAAGCACATGAAATGATGCTCAACAATGTTAGTCATTAGGGAAATATAAAGCAAAATCACAATGAGATATCACTTTACAAACTTTACATGACAATGATCAAAATGACAGATAAAAGTGGAGAAACTGGGAAACTCATACATTGCTATAGGGATGTAAAATGTGCAGCTGCTTTGGAAAACAGTTTGGTAGTTCCTCAAAAAGATAAACATGGAGTTAACAGATCATCTAACTATTTCACCTTTAGGTACATATCCAAGTAAAACGGAAACATATGTCTACACAAAAACTTATACATGAATGTTTGTAACAGCATTATTCATAGTAACCAAAGAAGTAAAGACAACCCAAATGTTCATCAACATATGAATACATAAACAAAATATGGTATATCCAAATATTGGAATATTATTTGCAATAAGAAAGAAATATCAAGAAATTGATATATGTTGCAACATGAATGAGCCTTGAAAATATTATGCTAAGTGAGTCAAGTCAAAAAAACACCACATGTTGGATAATTTCATTTAAAGAAATACCTAGAATTAGCTTCTTGTATTTGCAGCCACCAGGGAAGCCCAGAAACTGAACTAGTGGTTGCCAAAGAGGAAGGAGGATAAAGGCATAAAAAGCAACTGATAATGGGGATGGGGTTTTTAACTTCAAATTTTACTTATTCACTTCTGGTATGCTGCTGCTGCTCAGACGCTCAGTTATGTCTGCTTCTTTGTGACCCCATAGACTGTAGCCCATCAGCCTCCTCAGTCCATGAGAATCTTTCAGCAAGAATTCTGGAATGGGATGACATTACCTCCTCAAAGGGATTTTCCCAAACCGCTTATCTTATGTCTTCTGCACTGGCAGGCATATTCTTTACCACTGCACCACTTGGAAAGCCTATATAGGGTATAGATTTGGCCAGAAAGCTCCTTCGTTTTTTAAAGTAAAAATAAAAGACACAATTTTCATATTCATATTCACTAAAAACTTTATTGAATAACTTTATGGCTGCTTTGTTCCACTACCTTCTGCCATTTTTCAGGCAATTCATGATTACGTCTTCCCAAAACATTTTATTTTTTTGAGCAAAGAACTGTTCCCAGTCTCTCTTACAATATTCCAGGGAATTAAATGTTTTTCCATTGAGGGAATTTTGTAAATAGTGAAATAAATGGACATCTGAAGGTGCAATGATTGGTGAATATAAAGAAACACATGGTCTTGCAGTCTCCTGATAGAACATTATCCATTTGCTGTCGACTAATTCTGAATGCTTTTTGTCAAGTGCTGCCTTCAGTTGGTATAATGGGAGCAGTACTTGTTGGAACTAACCCTTTGGTTCCCAGAGGACTCCTTTCCAATTCCAGAATATAAACAATATCACCTTCTTTGAATGAAAGCCAGCCTTTAGTGGAGTTGGTGGTAGTGGTTCATTTTGCTTACCCCATGATCTCTTTCATTCCATGTTATTGTACAGTATCCACTTTTCATCCTCTGCCACAATTCATTTTAAAAACAGAATGTTTTCATTACATTTAAGTAGAGAATCGCATGCAGTGAAGAACATTTTTTTGTTTATGTGGAGCCCAAACATCAAAGTGATAAACATAGCAAAGCTGGGGCTAATTTCAGGTCTTGATTTAGATATTTTGAGTATGTCAGCTATCTCCCAACTGATTGGTATCAGTTAATGTTTGGATTAGATCGCTATCAGCTTCAATTGGTCTATTCGGCCATGGAGCATTGTCCAATGAGAAATCACCAGCATGAAACTTCACAAACCATTCTTGACATGTTCAATCAGTCATACCACCATCTTTATATACCACATAAAATTTTTTGGTGTCTCAGTTTGCATTTTTACATTTCTTGAAATAATAAACCATAATATGGCAAAAATGTTGTAGTTTTCTTCCATCTTCAGTATTAAAGTGGCTGCACAAAACTCTCCCTTCATAGATCACAGGGGCTTGTGTACCACCCAAGACAGATGGGTCATAGTGGAGAGTTCTGACAAAACATGACCCACTGGAGAAGGGAACGGCAAACCACTCCAGTACACTTGCTGCTAGAACACCATGAACGGTATGAAAAAGCAAAAAGATATGACCTTGGAAGATGAACCTCTGGTCAGCAGGTGTCTAATATGCTACTGGGGAAGAGTGGAGGGGAATTACTAACAGCTCCAGAAAGAATGAAGTGGCTGCCCACAGCATAAATGATGCTGAGTTGTGGATGTGTCTGGTAGTGAAATTAAAGTCTAATGCTGTAAATAACACTATTGCATAGGAACCTGGAATGTTAGGTCCATGAATCCAGAGAAATTGGATGTGGTCAAACAAGAGATGGCAAGAGTGCACATCAAAGTCTCAGGAATCAGTGAACTAAAGTGGACAGAAATGGGTGAAATTAATTCAGGTGACCTTTATATCTGCTACTATGGGCAAGAATCCCTCAGCAGAAATATAGTCCTGAGAGTCAACAAAAGGGTCTGAAATGCAGTACTTGGGTACAATCTCAAAAATGACAGAATGACCTTGGTTCATTTCCAAGGTAAACCATTCAGTATCACAGCAATACAAGTCTATGCCCCAACCACTGATGAGGAAGAAGCTGGAGTTGAATGACTCTATGAAGACCTAAGACCTTTTAGAACTAACACCAAAAATAAAATGTCCTTTTCATCATGAGTCAGTTCAGCTCAGTCACTCAGTCGTGTCCAACTCTTTGTGACCCCATGGACTGCAGCATTCTAGGCTTCCCTGTCCATCACCAACTCTCAGAGCTTGCTCAGACTCATGTGCATTGAGTCGGTGGTGCCATCCAACAATCTCACCTTCCCTCATCCCCTTTTCCTCCTGCTTTCAATCTTTCCCAGAATCAGGGTCTTTTTCAGTGATTCAGCTCTTTGAATCAGGTGGCCAAAGTATTGGAGTTTCAGCTTCAGCATCAGTCCTTCCAATGTATATTCAAGACTAATTTCCTTTAGGATTGACTGGTTTGATCTCCCTGCAGTCCAAGAAACTCTCAAGAGTCTTCTCCAAAACCACAGTTCAAAAGCATCAATTCTTCGGTGCTCAGCTTTCTTCATAGTCCAACTCTTATATCCATACATAGACAACTGGAAAAACTATAGCCTTGGCTGGACAGACCTGTGTTGACAAAGTAACGTCTCTGCTTTTTAATATAAGGGGTTGGAATACAAACAGGATTGGATCCCCTTTTCATCATAGGGGATTGGAATACAAAAGTGGGAAGTCAAGAGATACCTGGAGTAGAAGGCAAGTTTGGCTTTGGAGTGCAAAATGAAGCAGGGCAAAACATAAGAGAGTTTCATCAAAAGAACACACATGTCATAGCAAACACTCTTTTCCAACAATGAAGAGATGTCTCTACACATGGACATCACCAAATGCTCAATACCAAAATCAGATCGATAATATTCTTTGCAGCAAAAGATGGAAGCTCTATACAGTTAGCAAAAACAAGACCTGAAGCTGACTGTGGTTTAGATAATCAGCTCCTAATTGTAAAATTCAGGCTTAGATTGAAGAAACTAGGGAAAAACACTAGCCCATTTAAGTATGACCTAAATGAAACCCCTCATGATTATACAGTGGGTGTGACCAATAGATTCAAAGGTAGAGAGAGTATGTGAAGCTCTATAAACAGACGTTTGTAACACTGTAAAGGAGGTGGTGATCAAAGCCAACACAAATGAAAAGAAATGTAAGAAAGAAAAGTGGTTATCTGAGGAGGCATGACATACAGCTGAGGAAAGAAGAGAAGTAAATAGCTAGGAAAGATAAGAGACTTGTAAAATGAACAGTGTAAAGAAGTCAAGGAACACAATAAAATGGGAAAGACTAGATAACTCTTTAAGAAAATTTGAGAAATCAAGGGAATACTCAGCAGTGGCCACAGGACTGGAAAAGGCCAGTTTTCAGTCCAATCCCAAAGAAAGGCAAGCCAAAGAATGCTCAAACTATCACACCATTGCACTCATTTCACACGCTAGTAAAGTAATGCTCAAAATTCTCCAAGCCAGGCTTCAGCAATACGTGAACTGTGAAGTTCCAGATGTTCAAGCTGGTTTTAGAAAAGGCAGAGGAACCAGAGATCAAATTGCCAACATCCACTGGATCATGGAAAAAGGAAGAGAGTTCTAGAAAAACATCTATTTCTGCTTTATTGACTATGCCAAAGCCTTTGACTCTGTGGATCACAATAAACTGTGGAAAATTCTGAAAGAGATGGTAATACCAGACCACCTGACCTGCCTCTTGAGAAATCTGTATGCAGGTCAGGAAGCAACAGTTAGAACTGGACATGGAACAACAGACTGGTTCCAAATAGGAAAAGGAGTATGTAAAGGCTGAATATTGTCACCTTGCTTATTTAACTTATATGCAGAGTGCATCATGAGAAACATTGGGCTGGAAGCACAAGCTGGAATCAAGATTGCAGGGAGAAATATCAACAACCTCAGATATGCAGATGACACCACCCTTATGGCAGAAAGTGAAGACGAACTAAAGAGTCTCTTGATGAAAGTGAAAGAGGAGAGTGAAAAAGTTGGCTGAAAACTCAACATTCAGAAAACTAAGGTCATGGCAGCTGGTCCCATCATTTCATGGAAAATAGATGGGGAAACAGTGGAAACAGTGGCTGACTTTATTTTTCTGGGGACCAAAAATCACTGCAGATGGTGACTGCAGCCATGAAATTAAAAGACCCTTGCTCCTTGGAACAAAAGTTATGACCAACCTAGATAGCATATTAAAAAGCAGAGACATTATTTTGTCCATAAAGGTCCATCTATCCAAGGCTATGGTTTTTCCAGTGATCATGTATGAATGTGAGAGTTGGACTGTAAAGAAAACTGAGTGCCAAAGAATTGATGTCTTTGAACTGTGGTGTTGGAGAAGACTCTTGAGAGTCCTTTGGACTGCAAGGAGATCCAACCAGTCCATCCTGAAGGAGATCAGTCCTGGGTGTTCATTGATAGGACTGATTTTGAAGCTGCAACTCCAATACTTTGGCCACCCTGATGCAAAGAGCTGACTCTTTTGAAAATACCCTGATGCTGGGAAAGAATGAAGGCAGGAGGTGAAGGGGATGACAGAGGATGAGATGGCTGGATGGCATCACTAACTCAATGGACATGGGTTTGGGTGGACTCCAGAAGTTGGTGATGGACAGGGAGGCCTGGTGTGTTGCGGTCCATGGGGTTGCAAAGAGTCAGACATGACTGAGCAACTGAACTGAACTGAACAAGGGAATATTTCATGCAAGGATTAGCACAATAAAGGATAGAAACAGCAAGGACCTAACAGAAGTCTGTTAGGTGGCAAGAACATACAGAAGAACTATACAAACAAGGTTTTAATTACAGAGATAACCATGATGGTGTGGTCACTCACCTAAAGCCAGACATCTTGGAATGTGATATCGGCTTAGGAAGCATCACTACCAACACGGCTAGTGGAGGTGAAGGAATTTCAGCTGAGCTTACAATCCTAAAAGATTATGCTGTTAAAGTGCTGCACTCAATATACCAGCAAATTTGGACAACTCATCAGTGGCCACAAGAATAGAAAAGGTCAGTTTTCATTTCAATCTCAAAGAAAAGTAGTGCCAAATAATGTACACACTATCTTACCATAGCACTCATTTCTCACAGTTGTAAAGCTATATTTGAAATCCTTCAAGCTAAGCTTCAGCAGTACATGAACCAAGAACTTCCAGATATACAAGTGGGGTTTAGAAGAGGCAGAGGAACCAGAGATCAAATTGCCAACATTCAATGGCTCATAGAAAAAGCTAGAGAATTCCAGTAAAAAACATCTACTTCTGCTTCATTGACTATGCTAAAGCATTTGACTGTGTGGATCACAACAAACTGTTGAAAATATTAAAGAGATGGGAATACCAGACCACCTTACCTGTCTCCTGAGAAATCTGTATGTGGGTCAAGAAGCAACAATTAGAACATTAGATGGAACAAAAGACTGGTTCAAAATTTTTAAAGGATAATATCAAGGCTATATATTGTCACCCTACTTATTTAATTTATATGCAGAATACATCATGCAAAATCCTGGGATAAATGAATCACAACCTGGAATTGAGATTGCTGGGAGAAATATCAACAGCCTTATATTTGCAGATGATACCACTCTAATGACAGAAAATGAAGAGGAACTTTTCACTTGATGAGAAAGCCTCTTGATGAGGGTGAAAGAGGAGAGTGGAAAAGTTGGTTTGAAATTCAATATTCAAAAAACTTCCAAGATCATAGCATGTGGTCCCATCACTTTATGACAAACAGAAGGGGAAAAAGTGGAAACAGTTGACAGATTTTTCTTTTCTTGGGCCCCAAAATCACTGCAGATTGTGACTGTAGCCATGAAATTAAAAAACTCTTGCTCTTTGGAAGGAAAGCTATCACCAACCTAGACAACGTATTGAAAAGCAGAGACATCACTTTGACAGCAAAGGTCTGTATAGTCAAAGCTGTGGTTTTACCAGTAGTCATTAATGGATGGGAGAGTTGGACCAAAAAGAGCTGATTCTTTCAAACTGTGGTGCTGGAGAAGACTCTTGAGAGTCCCTTGGACCATAAGGAGATCAAAGTAGTCAATCGTAAAGGAAATTAACCCTGAATATTAATTGGAAGGACTGATGTTGAAGCTGAAGCTCAAATACTTTGGCCACTTGATGAGAAGAGCTGAATCATCACAAAAGACCCTGATATTGGGAAGGATTGAAGGGAAAAGGAGAAGAGGGCAGAAGAGGATGAGATGATTAGATAGCATCGCCAACTCAATTGACATGAATATGAGCAGACACTGGGAGGTAGTAAAGGACAGAGAGGCCAGGTGAGCTGCAGTCCATGGGATTTCGAATAGTCACACACAACTTAGCAACTGAAAAACCATAACACACAAGAATTCCTCATTTTTGATAAGGTTTTTAAAATTAATATTGGTATTATAGCTGTCACAATACAATCTAACAAAAATTTTTGATTGAAGTTAAATACATCCAAAATCACTGCAGATGGTGATTACAGCCATGAAATTAAAAGACGCTTGCTCCTTGGAAGGAAAGTTATGATCAACCTAGACAGCATATTAAAAAGCAGAGACATTACTTTGCCAACAAAGATTCGTATAGTCAAGGCTATGGTTTTTCCAGTAGTCATGTAGGGATGTGAGAGTTGGACTATAAAGAAAGCTGAGCACCAAAGAATTGATGCTTTTGAACTGCGGTGTTGGAGAAGACTCTTGAGAGTCCCTTTGACTGCAGGGAGATCCAACCAGTCCATCCTAAAGGAGATCAGTCCTGGGTGTTCATTGGAAGGACTGATGTTGAAACTGAAACTCCAATACTTTGGCCACCCTGATGCAAAGAGCTGACTCATTGGAAAAGACTCATGCTGGGAAAGAATGAGGGCAGGAGAAGGGAACAACAGAGGATGAGATGGTTAGATAGCATCACCGACACAATGCACATGGGTTTAGGTGAACTCCAGGAGTTGGTGATGGACAGGGAGGCCTGGCATACTGCAGTCCATGGGGTCACAGAGTCAGACACAACTGGGAGACTGAACTGAACTGAACTGAATCAATGCCTTAAATTTCCTTTTCTTGTCTTATCACTTTAGCTAGGACTTCCAATACTATACAAATGGTTCTTCTCTGGTGGCTCAGACTGCAAACAATCTGCCTGCCATGCAGGAGATGCAAGAGACCCGTGTTTAATCCATGGGTCACGGGAGCCCCTAGAGCAGGAAATGGCAACCCACTGTAGTATTCTTGCCTGGAGAGTTCCATGGACAGAGGGCCTGGTGGGCTGCAGTCCATGGTGTTGCAAAGAGTGGGACGCGACTGAGCAACTAACACTTTCTTTTCCAATACTATGTTAAAAAGAAATGATGAGCAGGAACATCCTTGTCTTGTACTACACCTACGTGAGAAGGCTTCAGGTTTCTCATTAAGCTTGATTTTAACTATAGATTTGTATGTAGATATTCTTTATTAAATTGAGGAAATCTCTATTCCTAGTTTGATGAGTTTTTATTGTGAATAAGTGTTGGGTATTTTCAGATATCTTTTTCTATATCAATTGATATGATATCTATCTTTTTATCCTATTGATATGGTGAATTACATTAATTGATTTCTAAATACTGAATCAGCCTTGGATACTTGGGGTAAAACACAGTTGATTCTAGTGAAATGTTCTTTTTATACCTTGATTCAATTTGCTAAAATATTTTAGGATTTTTGAATCTATTGTCACAAAATATATTGATACATACTTTTCTTTTCTTGTAATGACTTTGTCTCATTTTGATATTTGGCAATAATAGTTTTGTAGAATTAATTAGAAGGTATTCTCTCTGCTCCTATCTTCTGAAAGACATTACATAGATTTAGTATAATTTCTAACTTGAATTTTCAATAGAATAATGAATTCATCTGTGCCTGGTCCTTACTGTCTTGGAAGTTTTTTAACTGTTGAATCAATTTCTTTAATAGATATATTCATACTGTCTATTTCTTCTTTTGTGAGCTTTGACTAATTGTGTCTTTCAAGTATTTGTCCATTTCAACTAGGTTAGCAAATGTGTGGAACTGAGCTGTTTATAATATCCTTTTTATCCTTTTAATGTCTGTAAGATCTGTAGCTATTCAATCTCTTTTACTTCTAACATTAGTAATTTGTATCCTCTCTTTTTTTTCTTACTTAGCCTGACTATAGTCTTATCAACCTTATTAATTTTTTCAAAGAATGAACTTTCAGCTTCATTTACTTTCCCTATTGATTCTCTGTTTTCAATTTCATTGATTTCTTCTCTAATTTTAATTTTTTGTTCTTATGCTTATTTTGGATTTATTACCCTAGTGCATAGAGACTATTAATTTTAGATATTTCTTATTTTTTAAATACATACATTCAATGTTATAATCTTTTCTATAAACATGGTTTTCACTGCATTCCAAAAATTTTGATAAGTTGTACTTTCACTGTCATTTACTTCAATACATATATTTTTTCTTTTGATATTTCTTATTTAACTTGTGTGTTACTTCAAATCGTTTTGTTAAACCTCCAAATATTAGGGGATTTTCCAGCTATGTTTCTACTATTGATGTCTAGCTTAATTCCATTTTGATCTCAGAGCAGACATTGTATGAATTCTGGTTGTTTTAAATTTGCTAAGGTTTTTTGCTTGTTTTTGCATAGCCTGCTAAGTCACTTCAGTCATGTTCGACTCTGTGTGACTCCATAGACAAGATGGCAGCCCACCAGGCTCCCCTGTCCCTAGGATTCTCCAGGCAAGAACACTGGAGTGGGTTGCCGTTTCCTTCAATGAATGAAAGTGAAAAGTGAAAGTCAAGTTGCTCAGTCGTATCCAACTCTTAGCGAAGAATGTGGTATATTTTGGTGAATGTTCTATGTGAGCCTGTAACGAATGTGTAGCCTGCTATTATTAGATAAAGTAGTCAATAGATGGCAATTTAATCCAGTTGATTGATGGTGCTGTTGAGTTCACTGAAGTTCTAAATGATTTTTGCCTACTATACCATCCATTCCTCACAGAAGAGTCTGTAAGTATCCAACTATAATAGTATATACAGTTTCTCCTTCGAGTTCTATACATTGTTGCCTCACATACTGTTAGGTATGTGAACATCAAAGATCATTAGATCTTCTAGGAGATAGTATTATTTTATATAATAATGCATGTTACTATTATGAAATGCCTCTCCATAGGCCTCATAACTTTCCTTGCTCTTATTTATGCTCTGTTATGAAACTAATATAGTTATGCCTGCTTTCTTTTGATTAGTGTCAGCATGATTTATGGTACACACCTTCTCCATCTTTTACTTTTATTCCACTTTTTTATTGTGATAAAATACACATAATATAAAATTTACTATCTGAGCCACTTTTACATGTATAGTTTAATGCCATTAAGTACACTCATACTATTGTGCAATCATCACCACTATCACCAGAACTCTTTTCATCTGGCAAAACTGAAATTCTATACCCATTAAACAATAATTTCCAACTGCCTCCTCCTCCAGCCCAGGGAACCACCATTTTACTTTCTGTGTCTATGATTTTGATTACTCTAAACTCATACGAGTGGAATCACACAGTCTTTGTGCTTTTATGACTGCTTCATTTCACTTAGCATTATGTCTTCAAGGTTCATGCATATTATAGCACATGTCAGAATTTCCTTCCCTTACAAGGCTGAATAATTGTTCATTTTATATATACACACACACACATACGTATATAGCACATTTTGCTTATCTATTCATCTGTCAATGGACACTTGCACTGCTTCCACGATTTAGCTATTGTGAGTAATTCTGCTATGAACATAAGAGTACAAATTGTTTTTAGATCCTGTTTTCAATCGCTTTGAGTATATATCCACTAATGGGATACTGGATAATATAGTAGTTCTATTTCTAATAAGTTTAGGAGCCACCACACTGTTTTCCACAGCAGCTATTTATATTCCCACTAACAGTGCATAAGGGCTCCAATTTCTTTACATGCTTGCCAACACTTTATTATCATTATTATTTTATAGTACCCATCCCAATGATATTAGGCACCATTTATTGTAGGTTTGGTTTGTATTTTCCTAATTATTAGTAATATTAAGCATATTTTCAGGGGTTTATTGCTAATTTTTTTTAGTTGGTATTTTCTCTTCAGAGAAATGTCTATTCAAGTCCTTAGCCCATTTGTTTTTTGTTACCATTCTCTTACTTTTAACCTAAATTATCTTTCTGTTTAAAATCTGTCTCTTGTAGACAACATATAATTGGATCTTGTTTTCTTTTTTGATCTGTTCTGGCAATCTCTGTTTTTTAATGGGTATATTTAGACCACTGACATTTAAAGTGATTATTGATATAGTTAATATCCACTATACTTTTTACTGTTTTCTACTTGTTTCTCTCATTCTTTATTTTATTCTTCCACTCTTTTACTGCCATTTCTGGATTTAACTGAGCATTCTGTATGACTCAATTTTCTCTTTTTTCTTAGCGTATTATTTATAGTACATTTTTAAACTTTTACCAAGTGACTGCCCTAGAGTTTGTAATGCACATTTACAATTAATCCAAGTCCACACTCAAATAGCACTATCTACTTTATACGTAGTTCAAGTATCTTATAGTAGCAATCTTCTTTTTACTTTCTCTTTCTGATATTTAATTGTTGGTATAAAGTAATACAACCAATTTCTGTATGTTAATCTTGAATCCTGCTACTTTACTGAATTCATTTATCAGTTCTAGTAGTTCTGTGTGAAGTTTTTCGGGTTTTCTAAAGCCTGAAGTCTTTTAGAATATCATGCCATCAGCATATAATGACAGTTTTACCTCTTTCCTTCCAAGTTGGATAACTTTATTTCTTTTTCTTTATCTGAATGTTTGGCTAGCACTTTCAGTACTATATTAAATAGAACTAGCGAGAGTTGGTGGAGAAGGAAATGGCAACCCACTCCAGCGTTCTTGCCTGGAGAATCCCAGGGACGGGGAGCCTGATGGGCTGCCGTCTATGGGGTCACACAGAGTCGGACACAACTGAAGTGACTTAGCAGCAGTAGCAGCAGCAGCAAGAGTTGGTATCCTTGTCTTGTTCCAGATTTTAGCAAGAAGGCTTTCAGCTTTTCACTGTTGAATATTGCATTGGCTATTATTGTGTTGAGATATGTTCCTTCCATATTCAGTTTGACAAGAATTTTTATCATGAATATTTGTTGAATTTTATCAAACACTTCTCCTGTATTTATTGAAATGATCATGTGTTTTTTAAAATCTTTTGTTGATGTGGTGATAATAACAAAATAATCTTAATTCTTCCTTCTTGTTCTTTGTAACATTGCTGTCACTCACTTTACTTATATATAAATGTGTTCATGCATAAGGATATATACTGCTATGTACTCAATCATGTACGTTTACATACATAGACAAAATAATAACTGCAACTGTGTAAATGATTTTGTATTTTATATAGATATAATTATTGCTATTATTGTTGCTATTACTATTTTTAACAGACTACTATATGTTAGAATAAGAAAAACAAAAGGTTCTATTTTATAATAACTTACTTGTTCTCTGCTGTTCTTCCTCTATGTATACAGATCTGAGTTTATGACCTACATCATTTTTTCGATGACCTATCTCATATTCAACTTTTAATTTGAATATGATATACTTAGGTATAGTATTGAATGTGTGTGTGTTTCTTGCCATTTATCCTCCTTGGTGTTCTTCATGTTTCCCAGATCTGTGGTTTGGTGTCTGACATTAACTTTGAAGAAATTCTCCCTCATTATTGTTTCAAATATTTCTTCTGTTACATTTTCTCTTATTCTGTTTTTTATATTCCCATTATACATAGGTTATACCTTTTGTAATCACATTTCCTGGATATTCTGTTCTAATTTTTGTTTGTTTGCTTGCTTATTTTGTCTTGTTTTCTCTTTGCTTTTCAATGTTGGATGTTTCTATTGACTTACTCTCAAGGTTAGAGATGCTTTCCTCAGTGTCCAGTCTAGAAGTGAAACATTTAAAGGTATTCTTCATTTCTCTTACAGTGTTAATGATCTCTGGCAATTCTTTTTTAAGCTTTCTTATAATTTCCACCTCTCTGCTTACATACACCATCTGTTCTTGCATGATCTCTATTTTATTCATTAGATCCCTTAGCATATTCATCATAATAAGTTATTTGAATGCCAGTCTGACAATATCAATATTCTTGCCATGTCTGTGTCTGACTCTGTTGCTTGCACTGTCTCTTCAAATTATGTTTTTTTTTATTTCAAGTGTGCTTTGTAATTTTTTCTTAACTGGATGTTATGGGTGGAAGTAACTGGTAAACAGCCTTTAATGATGTTGAGGTAAACTGTGAGGAGAGGGGATGTACTCAACTGTCCTAAGATTAGGTCTCACTCTTTGAGTGAGTCTCTGTAATGTGAACTTCACAAGCTCTCCTCAGGTTGTTTGCCCCTCTTAGGACAGGTACATGCTTACATTTGGCTGGTGTTGGATACATCCCTTCTCTACTATGGGAGAGGAAAGGTAACTGGAAGTGGGTGTTACCCTTCCCCCAGGCCAGTTAGACTCTGATAAAAATCCAGCAGGTTAGGCTCTGATAAAATAATTCTCCTAAAGAGCAGGCCTTGTTGAAGTATAGAATGCTCTGGCATATTTTAAAATGGTTCCTCTTCCTCACCTCCTGTTAGAAGCACAAGATATTTTTCTTCAATATTCACTGTAAAAGTGCAGTTAGGCTCCTGATGGTAAACAACACAGTGTGCCTCTCCCCTCCTATATGACTGGAGTTTTTAACTCTCAGATTTGTCCACTCAAAAATGAAAGTGAAAGTTGCTCAGTCGTATCTCACTCTGCAACCCCATGGACTATACAGTCCGTGGAATTCTCCAGGCCAGAATACTGGAGTGGGTAGCTGTTCCCTTCTCCAGGGGATCTTCCCAAGCCAGGGATTGAACCCAGGCCTTCCACATTGCAGGCAGATTCTTCATCAGCTGAGCCCTGTCCATTACTAGGGAAGCCTGTTTTTTTTGCCCCCTACTGCTTCCATAGAAGTTTCTTCTCCAGTAACTTGTGATTCTCTGCATCTGTTTGTCTCTTCATTTGGGTCCAGTAGTCTGCTCAGTGACCTCACTTCTCTGATGGATCTAAAGAGAATTTCTGGTTTTCAGTTTGCTCAGTTTTTTACTTCTTAGGACAAGGTGACAATTTTTAAGCTTCTACTTACCAGACTGGAGACCAGAAGTTAGGATTTCTTTTTGGAGTGGTGAACAAAAACTGGAATCATATAATGATGTTGATTGGACAACTCTGTGAATATACAAAATACCACTGGAAAGTACTTCTAAATAGTTGATTTTATAGTATGCCAATTATATCTCAATAAACAATAAAGAGAAAGATTGCCCAGAAATCCAGATGACCCTCACAGTTTTCATTTCTGATGATAAACAAACAGAACTTTAGGCAATGCTACTTTTGACAAAAGAATAAGTATAATAAAATATAATTGCTTTAAAAAAAATGTCAAAAGTCACAGTTCATGATGTAATTCTGCTTAGTGAAGGAGCAGTTGTAAAGTTCCATCAAAAAACTGCTTCAGTATAAACTACTGAAGATTTAATTTAAAAAAACAGTTTTAATAAAATACTGTTCACCCTTGGTCAACAATTTTAATTGACAGTTCTTCACATTCTCTCCCAGGGAGGATTCAAGATTAAGGAGTCACGTAGGTACAGTCCTTGTAACAGGACTCCACTCATGAGACCTTATATGATGATGTCAGGCTTCAACTCAACATGCTTATTGGTAAAATGATCCTAGAAGATGACTCAAGCTGGGATACCAGAAAGACTAGGGGTTGTATAGATCAGGAGGGCGGAGGAGAGCAAGACCTGGAGAACATGAAAGCAGGTCTGCATTGATAATCCTTGGGTGAGGGAGATCTGTGTCTCAGCTCTGCACCTGGGCTTGAATCACCATAATTAGGGATTTATGTTAGCTCTCAGAGGATGGCTTTGAAAATATCTAACTTTAACCTTTCTGATGTTGTTTAGGATTAGGGTCAGTGTGGACTAGAAATACAGGTCAGGAATGGAAAGATAGGGGATGCAGAGGTGGGGGAATCATGCAGAGTCTGGCATGTGGGAAACTTTCTCCGTGTAGGTCAAAGGCTCCTCTTCAGAAGCCAAGTTGCCTGGATTAGAATCCTGGCTGTCATTTACCAGCTGAGCAACATTAGATGATTTATATAATATCTCCATGCCTCAGTTTTATCTTCAGATATGTGAGGAAAGCATTAGTGGTATTATAAGAATGATTTGTGATAAGTGCTATGTATGTGATCATTTTTATTAGAAATTTAAAAATAGCAATGAAAATAAGCCCATTGTAGAAATATATGTTTAATATATATATTCATACCCATACAATGTGTTGCATGTACACACACACAAATATATTAATAAAGGAATCATTAAATGCAATTTGAGAAATCTTATCCATTTGTCCTAGAAAGCTATGCTCTCATTCTCATGGGCTCCAATTCTTAAGTGTAATGTGTTATTTGATGGACCACATGGAGAAGTAGATGAAGAAAATAGGGAGACTGTGAAAGAAATCATGCTTCACTGAGAAACTACATTCCAGGAGAATCTCTGATTGCTGCAAGCAATCCTGGCTGTAAAAAAAAAAGGCATAGCGCTACCTCTAAACTCACTCAACCAGGCCAGTGATCCCTGAGATCCCAGCTTAAACTTACTTCCTTCTACCACTTTTACTGTTCATAGAAAAATACTTTGTCAAAATAAATATTTACCTGGTTATCGAATTTTGAAGGTATGGTAAAATGTGCATTGCACGTATATATCTTTGGAAATTTGTGGAGTAGAGAAGGGAATGACAATATCCAGCCAACAGTAAAGAAATAAAGGTGGTATGAATAACCCAGTTCTATTTTAAATGGAATTCTCTCAGAAGGGAATTCTGGATACAAATAATCACCATGGCCATATTCTCTCCCCTCTTCCATGTCAGTCCTTTCTGCAACTGAAATGACAAAGAAGGTGAAGGTCATTGTTATGCCTTAATAATGTTACTTGTAAGGAGGGAAAGAGAAATCACTTCCTAAAGTTCAGCACATTGATGGGTCTGATAACACTGGCCAGACCTTAGCCTGGTTACTGCTGCATCTGCTGATCAGTGTGTGGGGCTCAGATATTTCAGCTTGAGCTTTGGTTGCCTCTTCTGTGAAGTGGTCACACCAGTCACACAACCTCACACGTACTTAAGTACTTGATATACTACTTGATTAGGCTAAGTGCTTGAAACCCTCACTATTATCATTTTCTCTCTATTTTATATAAGCTACATTATAATTATGCTCTTGTACTAAACCAGCAGTTGATTTTTGTTCTTGAGTTTGGGAAAACTCAATGATTTGTGTTTAACATGAATGTTTATTTCTTCTTGAATCACAATGGATCTGTGGTTGATTTTAGACTTTACTACTAGCTCATGGACATCTTTGGATGAAAGAGAATAATTTGGTATTTAGTTCATTATTTATGAAAAGCTAAAGAATGAGCAGCCTATACAGCTGAATGAAGAGTCTAGAAATGGCATCTCAGCAAATGTGCTGACAAAAAAGCACCTGCATATTTGGGCTGTTCTCAAGCAGCTATTTGTTTCCATAGCACCTAAGTAGACAAAGACAAAATCTCCCATTTGTCCCCCAAGGCAGAAAACACCAGTTAGTTTCAAATTCCAGGTTTTGGTAAGGAAAGATGATATTTTTCATTATGCATTAAATGATGGTTTTAGAATTGTTTTCAGTTAACTAAAATTCATTCTTCGGCTATAATTTGAATTTATATTAACATTCAATGCAAAGACTGATATTTGTCTTACAAATCATGCAAGTTTCTAAAGTGTCATTTTGGTTATTTTAGAAATGAAAATGATATAATAAAAGAAAAAACACTTCTGTGGTAAAAAAGAACTTAGGAGGAGTCCAATAAAATTTCAGCATGTAAAGTCAATTCAATAATAAATGAGAAAGAAGGATTTGGACCATTATTTATTCATTTTTAAGAAAAAATTTTAAAAACCTTCTGTGTACTTGCTTGCACTTTGCTAAATACACTGGGACACAGAATCTTATAAAACAGTCGCTGTCTTCATTAAGCTTCAGAAAGCCAGGGAGAGAGGCTGGACCACCAAGGGTTATACCACAAGGTAGAAAATGCTTTATTGGCAAGCAGATAGAGGAGGCTTCACAGGAGGGAAGACAAGGGACCAAAAAAGAAAAACAAAAAATGAAGCTAAAGAGAGACATAAAAGAGACTGTTCAGAAAACAGAGAAACAATTTTAGTAAAGAAAATGTCTGCCCTTCTAAAATCAGACACATTTAATATTTTGTATAATACATCAAAGATATGCTTATTTTTAAAAATATCTCTCCTTTCAATGATTCTGAGGCTCAATCATGATTACAGGGTACATTAAATGAGTATCAATATATTAATGTGACAAAATGCCTTGGTACACAGTGCATGATGTTAAGACTCCACAAAGCACACAGTTCACATAAGTTAACATGAGGTACAGGAAATGACCTCAGTTTTCTGGTATTTACCCCTCCTAGGCAGGGTAGACAGTCTTTCAACTCTGTACACCTTGGTGCCCTTTGAAATATGGCCATTGAACATTAAAAATGAGTAACTATGTAGGCACTGACGTATAGAAAATACACTTTGTGGTCATATATAAGTTAGAAATAAATGCTTTAAAGTTACATATATATTTATTTGTGCCAGAAGGCTTGACAAACACTGAACAGTCCATGAAGAACGGAAGCCTCTTGACCATTCATTCAAATAAATATATTCCAACTCTATGCAGCAATACTAATTTACTTGTTATACTCTGAAATCCTTTGGTTGTCAGAAACCAAAATAGTATTGAGGTTAGGGGACTGGTTTCCCACTTAATTCTTGTGGATGACCCAATGCCCCATGATACTCACCACTGAGTACTTTTAAATGCAGTTTTTCATCTGAAGTGATAATCAATTAGGAGCAAACTAAATCTTAAAATTTCAAAAACAATGCAAGTCACTTCTGAACGATCTCAGAGTAGGCACTGACATCTTGAATGCTGCTTTTGCAAGGTGTCAGTCACATGTAACAGGCTGAAGGGATGTGTATACTGCACAGGACTGCCCAACCTATTGACAATCTCATCTAAGCAGGACTGTCCGATCTACCAACAATCTCACTGAGCCAGGGTGGCTCAGTGGAGGGAGAACATCAGGTACAGAGCTTCTAAAGTCAGTTTATACAAATATATTAATGAAATTTCTTTCTAATAAATACAATATAAAAGCCTTTCTACTCTATGCATAAGTTAACAAAAAAGCATTTCAAAGATGTTTGGTCAAGGCTATTGCCAAAATTTTCTAACGCCCACACATTTTGTTCCAGATATAATTATGACAACTACTACAAAAGCAGTAAAAAGCAACACAAGAAAATCTTGGCCTTCCTTAAATGATTTCAATCCCATTCCATAAGAGAACAGGTAATGAAAGTCCATTCAGGTTGTGCTTGTTTTTAAGCAGATGTCAATCATTTGGGACCAAATGCTATGGCAGGTTCAGATTTTTTCATTATCATCAGTGTGGATCTTTTTAAGTGCGACTGGGCTTGCTTGCTTCAGAGATGTTTTAGAAACATCTGTGTGCATGGTGGACATGGCGATGGTCTCATAGTCATCATCTCGAGACCGGAAATCACAAAAGCTAAAGAAGAACTGCAGGTCTCTCTGGAAATTTTTGTTCAGGAAGCCATAAAATATGGGGTTGACGCAAGTGGAGATCATGGCTGTGAGGTGGCAGAGAAGGAACAACAGATTATGGTTGCAGGTAGCAATGATCTGATGGTCCCAGTCAAACACAGTGTTGAAGATGGTGAGAGGCAGCCAGCAGACGGCAAACGCCACCACGATGGACAGCAGCATGACGTTGATTCTTTTGGCTTCACTGGACCTGTACTTATTGTCTCTCATCTTGTCCATCATGCTGTTTCTTCTTTTTAAGCGTATGTATATCTACAAGAGGGAAAAAATAAAGAATTCAAATAGAACCATTCACTGAATGAGTACTCCTGCGGAAAGAAGGTAAAAATGAAAATGCTAAGGGGAAAAGGTTTTCCTACCTTGAAGTAGCAAATAAATATAAAACAGAGCGGGCCAAAGTACTGTAGCACCAAGAGGAGAGTGGTATAAGACAGCCGGTGAGAATCTGATGGAAATTTATCAAAGCAGACGTATTTGTCCTTGAACGCATCAAGGGTCACATTTTGGAAGGGCTCATCTGTCAATACTTGATAGATCAGGAAGGGCAGAGAAGAAGCCACAGCAAGGACCCAGATGACCGCAATACCTACGTATGCATGTCTATTACTTGGTCTCCAACCCCGAGGATTGATAATCAGCTGATGCCGTTCCACAGCGATAAGGACCAGAGAGAAGATGGACACAGTGATGGAAACGCACTGCACAAAGGGGTTCAACTTGCACATTGCCTCACCAAAAACCCAATGGTCCATCAGCGTGTAGACAAATGTGAAGGGAAGACACATGATGGCCACAAGCAAGTCTGAGAAGGAAAGGTTCACAATCAGGATGTTGGTGACATTTCTCATCTCTTTTTGCTTCAAGATGATGATGATCAAAGCCAGGTTTCCAGAGACCCCAAGAATGATCACAGCTCCGTAAGCAAGTGCTAACGTGAATATCATGGCCAAGGGCAGATGACAATCATCATTTTCGAAAGCCAAAAACCGGGAATTCTTCTCTGAAAAGTTATAATAGACTGAATGATTCTCCACCTGAGAAAATGATGTTGAATTCATTTTGACTGGTTTGGCTGTTATAGATGACTTTAGACAAATGGACAAAGACTCAACTTATTTTTATTCTCTATATTAAAATCCATTTATCAAAATTATTCTGAATTCTTCATTCCCTTGAACTGAACAATCTGTAAAGAGAAAATGACCATTGTTTTATTAATTTTATTGAGGGCAGTTGCAACAAGTTCTCATTCATAGTACAATTTAAAGTGAAGACACTGAAATAAACAAAATGTATTCTATATATATATACATCTTTTTTAATATAGTAGAAATGGTGCAAACAATTTGAAAACACTACTAATACTTTTAACTGAATGTACTTATGTATTGAGTTTCAGGAAAATGTAGTGGTCTGTGCATTAGTAAAGTATGTATAAATCTCCTGCCTATAAGCCTTACATAAAGGACCATCAGCACATTCCTAAACATTGTAGGACTATTAACATATTAAAAAAACAATGCACAGGTTAGAACATATGAAACAGATATGAAACTAACAAAGGAAAACAAACAAAAAAAAATGTACCTAATTCTTTCTCTTACTTTAAAAAAGAATTTATCAAATTGTATTGATAGCAATAGCCCCATCATACACTGAACTGCTCTTCAGAGAGGACTATTTGGCACAAGTACCTTAGGAAAATGATCAATTCAGTGAACCACCAAGAAACTTTGTCCTATGAAGGACTGCTGAAAGAACAAGAGATGTTTAATCCAGAAAAGACTTCCTAGGAATCATATACACATCTTCTCCCATCTGAATGGGCAGCATTTGGTCCATGGCTTCTGGTTCAGAATATTATGTCCACTCAAGTTAGAAGCAGGACCAAGGGAAGTGGATTATATTAAAACTATTTCACATCTTTATGAGGAACAAGAGTTTAATCAAATGGCACAAACTGCCTGCAAACTGTTCCCCGCACATAATTTGTAATTGCACTAGAAAGTCTGGGAAAGTCCTCATGATGTGTAAGGGGATTCAACTGGGGTAACTCTGAAGTTATTTCTGACTTAAATATTCAATAATTTTATTAACATGTCAGAAGCTTTCTATGGATTTCTAAGGTTTTGTTCATGTAAATATCTTCTCTCCCCACTAGACTGTATACAGATACAAGGCTGAGATGTAAATCTTAGTTGTACTTTTGATCTTTCACAGCGTTTTGTAATAGGAATACTCTTTTCTTACCAATAAAACAAATCACAGACAACAGTCGTGTAGACCTTAAAACCTCCTTAAAAAAAAAATCTCTGATATTCCTTAGATTACTAAGTAAATAAACGACATGGGGGGTTTTATGTTAATTAACAAGCCATTGTGCCTGTGTTAAGAAAGGGCATTGCAGTGCTTTTCTTTCTTCCATGAGAACAATAAAGAAAATCATGCAGATTTACTTCCGTTGAAAAGGAGATAAGAAATTTCATGAATGAAATATGTTTTTGCCTTTTAAGTGGTGCCACTATTGAATCTTTCCTTGAGTGCTTTTGCTTTCTAGAATATGAGGTGCTGTCTGTTATAAAACAACTTATAAAACTGAAGAATAAAACAAAGGTTGCTACCATGCAATGAGAATGAAAGTATCATGGCTAGGAAAGACAGTGGAATGATACCAAGTGTGAATGTTATAGAAACTCTCTCCTCTGTCAGCAGCCTGGAAAGACTCCTGAACTTCCTTGGTATCACACTTTTCTCTCAAGTATACCAAAGAGAGAGGATATCTGTGTCTATCAGTGTCTGAAAATGAACAGAGAGGAAGCAAGTGTTAATCTAAAAATTATTTGGAAATTTTGAACTTAAGAATTCAGGAAAAAGAATTTTTAACTGGAGGATAATTGCTTTCCAATGTTGTGCTGGTTTCTGCTGTACAAGAGCGTGAATCAGTCATATGTATGCATATATTGTCTCCCTCTGAGCCTCCCTCCCACGCCCCCATCCACATCTCTAGATTGTCACAGAGCAGCGGGCTGAGCCCCCTGTGCTATGCAGCAACTTCCTACTAGCTGTTGTACACAGCTAGCAAAGTGTATACACTTCAATGCTACTCTCTTAGGAATTCAAGAAAATTTCTCATCATACTTCAGAGTCAAGTTGCTGGAAGGGTATTTAACATTACGGCTCAGTTATCTGACTTTTCCTTTACTGGTAGAACTTGCATGACAGGAAACTGCATCCTCTAACTCTGCACGGCCCCATCAGCACACAGGACCTGGTGAAGCATGCGACGCAGCGATCACTGCGCTTCCTGGGCTGGCCTGACACCTGCACACCACCACCCTGTCCCTCACTCCTGGTCTAACAACCCCACAGGGCATGCCCTGTCCCAGCAGGGCCAGTCCCTTCACAGTCACCAAGGGCACCAGCCCATTATAGCTTCTGCATCTTTGCCTCTGCTGCTGCTCATCATCCATCCAAATTCTACCCACCACCTTTCAAAGCACTATATAGTCCCTTGAATCTTAATTGGCTCCTCTCAATCGTAATATTCTCTCTTGAAGGTAGATATTATGTGTATTTCATAATATCTTTCAAATATCAGCTTTAGAATAAAAATGGCTGATGAAGTAATAGACACTTGGATGGAAAGCTTTTATGTGAGTTAATACTAACATCAATGGCTGAATTCTATTGTTGACTGGAAAAAATGCATGACGTAAAAGCTGAGAATTATGTTTTATTTGGTGGACACACTGAGGACTCACACCCTGTAGACACCCTCTCAAATCATTCTGCGGGACTGCTCCAGAGAGCTAAGGGAGGAGCCAGCATATATAGGCGTTTTTGCAACAAAAATCAGGTAGTTGGAACATTAAAATATTACTGTGATTTAAAGAAAACAAGACACCTGAAGTTAATGAATTTAATGCATTTCTATACACGAGTCTGGGCTCACTGAAACACTGTCAGGGCCAGTATCCTCTTCTTTCCTGTGTGAATTTCCTCAGGGTACACAGTTCAGGGCAGCTGCAGTGGCTGGTGGCTTGACGGCCCAGCATTCTTTGTTTGCTGATGTGGACTCCAAGGTGACTTCCTTATCTACACTATCAGAGTCCTTTTACATGCAAAATGGATGCTAGTTAAAAGAATCATTTTACTAGGTCAGGTGTGGGGGATGTTCCACTTCGTGAAAAATTAAAAAAGGAATTGTTTCTGAAAGAGAATTCACTCATCCAAGAAATATTTATCAGACACAATTTTGTGTCAGAGGTGGTTTTCGTGGAAACAGCAGTAACCTTCCTAATGGGTTTCTAGTCTTATGGACAGAGAAAGACATGAAACAATAAATCAGTAAAAGAGACAGTAGACAAGATTGGTAGTAAGTGCAGTGGAGAAGAAAGAAGCAAGGCAGGGGACCTGGGATTGTTGGGAGGGCATTGCTGCTGGGTGGCTTGGAAGGCGTCTGACTGCTTGAGAAAAGGGCTATGAGCCAAGACCCCGCAGTGGGGGAGGGAGCCAGGCAGACGCCTCAGGGAGGCAGCCCGCATGGAAAACACAGCCAAAATCCTTACGACTGGAGTGGGTGTGGTGCGAGCAGACGAGGAGTGAAACTAACAAGGGAGGGACTATGGGGCAGTAGGTGGAGGGTAAGCAGACGAGAAACAGACTGCAGAGTGTGACTCCAGGGGCAGTCTTTGACTTGTCTCTGAGACGAGAGGAGGACTCGCCGGAGAGTCTCTGGTAAAGACGTGACGTCCTATCATAGTGTTCAAAATTCTTACTCTAGCTGTTTTCAAGGACTTGAGACGGGAGAGAGAAGTAGGTTCATTTAGAGGTTAGTGCATTAATCCAGGCAACAGGTAATGGAGGCACCAAGAGGATTGCAGTGAAAACAAAGAAAAATACAGTTTTCTCTATTTTACATCTATATTTAATTTTGACTTTGACAAAAGTCACTACATATGGGACTTAATGCAACCACATTAAATTATTGCAGTTTATGGGCTACAAAGCTTTCTTGCAGGTGAATTTAGGTTAAATCTACTGAAACTCCAGTCTTTGACATGATCTTTGAATCTATATTTGAAATTTATATCCTTTGAAACTATATTTGCTACACATACCCGTTGAGGAATAGCAGTTTTCTTATTAAGTTGAAGTCACTTTAGCTACATAGAAAATGAAAACTATTTTTTTAGGGTATTCAAAAGACTCCTTTGCTAAGTGCATGTCATTCTACTTGTGTAAAACGGTTCTGCATTAGATAAGAGGTATATTTTCAGCCTACCTAAACATAATCTCAAGGATGATAATTGTCAAAAAATAACAATATTGAGAATTTACATACATCATCTTTGAAAAAGAAAATGTTTTAATATTTATTATTCCAATATACACCTCTAAAATGAAATAGGTACCTAAAGACACCGCAAAATAAAAACGAATGGTTGTTAAATCTCAATAGAGCTGGTGTGCACCTAGGGACAAAACAGACACACTACATATATCACCAGTTGGCAAATTAGCCCCCTTCCAAATGGAAATGTTTCTCCATTACAGTTAGAGTACTGGCCTTCACGGTTTGCTGTTCTGGGTCTGCTTCAGGTACATTTTATCATTTATTCAAAACTGGCTGCTCAACTCCCTAGTCTTTGGAAAAGAAGCATCAGCCTTGTTACTTACCAAATTAACTCTGTTAATAAGCGAAGTTATTGCTAGTTCATGGACGTGAGTTACATAATTCTGGTTTTTTTCCCTTCCGGGAGGGCTTGCTCAACAGACAGCTGCCGTATAACAATAAGGAAAGACTAATAGGGCAGTAGTCACCCCCCGAAAAGCAGTAGGTCTTTGGTCATCGGTATGCAACGCAATCGGGCAGACAGCTTTCTGCTCTCACCGGGGAAGCAGCACTGTTTCTGGGGTTTCCCGTTCAGGCAGAGCCAGGAAAGCTCTGCGCTTCCCCTGCCCGTGTGCCACCTGGCAAGTTATGCTTTCCCTGGGATCTTGGTGGGAAGGCACATCTGAAAGCCCTTAAAAAAAAGAAAAGAACAAAAGAAAAAATAAAGGAACGTCAAAACCCATTCCCTCACTTTCCCCTCCCCTAGATTTTCCTGAGTTATCAAAGAACAAATGGGATGTGTTAAATCAAAATTGCGGTCGGCACGCTTAAGCGCCCACCTTTTTCATATTGTGTAACTAGGTGAATTGCCCCAAACTGCACACACACACACACACACACACACACACACACACAGACACACTTGTCATCCATTTGTCTGGAGATGTCTCTACCAATAACGATGAGACTGGCGAAGCAGAAAACATCCACAACGGCCGGAAACAAGCAAGCGGAGCCCAGACTCAGTTCTCTCTGGCCCAACGGGAAAAGTGGAAGTGCTAGTTGCTCAGTCCCATCCGACTCTTCGCGACCTCATGGACTGTAGCCCACCAGGCTCCCCAGGCTATTGAATTCTCCAGGCAGGAACACTGGAGTGAGCAGCCATTCCCTTCCCAGGCGATCTTACCCACCCAGAGATCCAAGCCGGCATCAGTCCTTAAAACATTCTCCGCTCTCCAGTCTACCTGGAGACCAATGGACCACTTTGGCCACCCCCATCCCCAGTTCATCCACAATTTCCTACCCAGTGGCGCTCCACCACCACCACCACCACCACCACCAGTGTAAAAGGAGCTCAAGAGTTGGATGCTGGAAACTCGGAAGTAGGGAACAGGGTGTCTCAGTGCGCGGCGTCAGACAGAAGAGGCCGGCTCCGGGGGGTAGGGCTCCACCCAGGCGGCGCGCTGGGCGCCCACCTGGCCCGGGGCGGCTCCCCGCCAACACGAGCAGAACGCGGGGCCGAGGCGAACCCGCAAGCCCTCCTCCTCCCGCTGTCCCAGCGGCGCGTTCCTTCGCAAAAGCCCAGCGAAGCCGCCCCGCGGAGGCTCGCGAAAGATGTCAAAGGCAGCGAAGGAAGGGGGACGCAGTCTCACCATGGCCAGAGGAGGGGCACTCGAATCCCATACAGAACCGACGTCCACCCCACACCGCAGCGGTCCCGGGTGGGGGTGGTATGGAGCATCTTGCTACCGCCTGCGCGGGACCGAACGGAAAGCTGCCCGGGCGCCCGCAGCTCCCCATTTCGAGACTCAAAAGCCTTTCCCTCCTCTCTCATCCTTCACCTCATCAGTGAGAGATTTCTCAAAAGTCAGTCCCTTCAAAAGTGTACACTTGAAACTTACCCTCTCTGCTGGATCCGTCTTTTGGCGCGTTTATTAAAGCGAAAAGGACGGTCGCGGAAGGGAACGGAGTGGAGTGGAGTGGAAAGATCGCGGGTGTTTCTCCGGCACAAATCCTAAAGATCGGTGGGGAAGCAAAGAGCCGCCCCTGAAGCTGAGCTCCACCTAGTCCCAGACACGTGACAGCCCGGGTGCGCCGCAGCCCCCCGCACCCTCTCCGTGGTCTCGCCGGAGGCTCCCGGAGAATTCGAGAGGCAGCGCGGACAGCCGCGCGCACTGTCCGTCCACGCGCCCCGGACGGGGTGCGCGCTCGGCGCTCGGAGGGGCGGGCAGGGAGGCGCTGCGCCCGGCTGAGGTCCCGCCCGCGCGCCGTCGCTGGCGGTCGGTGCCACCTCGCGGCCGAGGCTGTGCGGGAAGCCGAGAGAAACCCAGCTCCGGGGAAGCGGGCCCTAAGCCCATCCCGACTGCGCCGCTCCTGTATCTCTCGCCTCTGTTGTGATGTTCGGTTGTTTCTTACGCCAGACCAGGAGTTTGTTTTAACAGCGAACAAAGAGAAGACCTTAAAAAAGCACAAATAGCAAATCTCAGCTAAGATGGACTGGCTTTTCTGAAGGTTTTCTATCTTTTTTTCTTTCTTTCTTTTTTCCGCTAGGAAAATGCAATGAGTCAGATGTGTTCCCAGCATCGAGCTACTCTTTTCCTTTCGGGGAGCATGAGGAATGGAACATTTTCCTGCGGGTCAGAAAGAGTCAGTGCCGTTTCCTAGGTACTTAATCTACTACCGTGCGGAATGCTATGAAAGAATAAAAGAATACAATGTACATAGAGTGCATTGATGGAGCAAAGCCATCCTGGTGCCTGATCATTCAGGCTAATTGTGATACAATGATCTCAGATGTTTTACGTAGTTGTAGTGTACTTGGATGAAGAAGGAAATGGCAACCCACTCCAGTGTTCTTGCCTGGAGAATCCCAGGGACGGGGAAGCCTGGTGGGCTGCCGTCTATGGGGTCGCACAGAGTCGGACACGACTGAAAAGACTTAGCGGCAGCAGCAGCAGTGTACTTGGAAAAGCCAAAGTTTCTCTCTCTCACACACACTGTTTATTGATGTAGATGACTACAACTTCTTCCAAATCAAACTTAAATAATAAAAAGTCTTCCTAATAAAGATACAGAACACGGTCTAGGAGATACATACAAGCTTTATTGCTATAACAACTACGATTGCAATCTGCTTTCAAACTACAAACAGAACAAAATTCCAAGACAAATGGAATTACTTAAACTTTGTTGGAAAATGTTTTATCTTTCTAATCGTTAGACTGATGAAACACTATTTAAAGTTCAATAGAAATTATATCTCATTATTTACATAAATAATCTCTGTAGTTCCTCCCCCTCAAAAAAGGTTTCTAAAATATTTGTCATTAGGTATATTTTTATAAGGGGACTTCTCAAGTGGGCCTAGTGGTAAAGAATTCGCCTGCCAAGGCAGGAGAGAAAAGAGACACGGGTCAGATCCCTGGGTTGAGATCCCCTGAAGTAGGAAATGGCAACCTGCTCTAGTATCTTATCTGGAAAATTCCATGGACAGAGGAGCCTGGTGAGCAGTCCATGGGGCGCAGTCATATATGACTGAGCACTGTATTTTTATAAAGTTAGAAAGGGATTATGACCAAGAATCAAAATACCACCATCAGGTAATAAATATAACAATACATATGATCATATTTTTAAAAAACCCACTAATGATTAAAGAATAGTAAAATGGTATTTATACTTTCTTTTTTCTAAACTAAGGATGAAAATATAAGACACTTAAGGAGTTTCAATTGTTTAAAGAGAAATAACTCATTTAGGTCTGTATACACTCTCTGTTTACTCCATCCCTTAAGTCACATTCTGTTCATAGAAACAAATTTACCCCAGCTCCTCATCATCAAATTGGCTGTTTTTACTCTGCTGCAAGAATTACAGGTGAAATAATTTAATTCTCTAAGAATTTTTATGTAAACAATTTGCTATATCAGCAAATATTTTAGATTTAAGAATATAATTTGGAGTCATTAGACACTTTCTTTTCTGTATTTTCCAAGAATACTAATAAAAGCATGTCTGCAAGAATGCCCAAATTACGATGTCCATTGTATTTAATCATCTTAATTTTTTATAAAGTGTCCCCACCAAGGCCAATTTATAAAGCTGCATTCTTGAGACATTAATGTCAAATACTAATCTTTGAAAAATTGTTGGTTTCAAAGACTTTCTTCCACTTCAAATTTTATGATACAAAGGGAGGTTTTGAAACTCTGAATGGAAGCAGATTTATACAGTTTTCTAGGAATATCATTTACTAAAGACTCTTTGCAATATGTGAAATAAAAAACTTATAAGCACAGTATAAGATCTTCTTATAATGTAATCTTATAGAAGATCTGAAATAAGCAAAGCAGTATGAGTTGCTCAGAAAATGTGTTAAACAATAATCTCAATTTCTCAAAAAGATTAAAAAGTATGAGTGTTAAAGATCTTCATTTCTGTCTACTATTAAGTGAACAGTCAGTTGCATACTTTGCTACTTGAGATTAAAGCTAAGTAAAACCTAACCTTTGCTAGAGAGAGAAAATTTTTGGCATCTTGTGAAATTTCACAACAGCCAGATCTATAAATCATGACTGGGAGAATTAAATTAGTGACTTATTCTCATGTTCTCTCACGCAACAGTCTTGTTCTACCATTTAAACAGAAACATAGGATCTACACCTTAAACCTCTGTAGATCTTAGTTTTATCATTTAAAAATTGGAAGAGCTTTATGGCCTGGTGCTGTAAATTCCCTGATTCACTGCTTGGCTAGATAAAAGTCCGTCACTATATTTACTCTGGAATTTACCCACTGTAATTACTTTATTGGCTGCCTGATGAATTTCTGCTATAAAGGTTAAGGTTCCTGAAATGTTGTAAGGTCTTGATACATGAGAATTATCACAACATCATTCAGAAAAATATTTTTTATTTAATTTTGTTGAAGTGTAGTTGACTAACAATGTGCTGTCAACAGAAAAATCTTGATAGGAATTAATACTACCTGTGAAAATTAGAATCTAGGTAATATTGATTAGAAGAACATTCTACTTGGAAAGAACTTGCTATGAAGTACGTTGGTGAATCAGTTCATTATTCTATGAATTATTAGATGCCAATTTTTCCTTCTTTCTGTGACTTACCTTCTGCTTTTCTTTGAATCTATGATGCCATAGAATGTAAGTTGCAATGTTATTTTATGGACCACCAAGAAAGAAAAAATGCTTCTAGTAAAGAAATGACATACAATCAATTGTAATTAAATCTCATAATATTAAAATTTTTTTAAAGTCCTCATCTTTGAACCAATAAAATATAGTAGGTAAAAAACTTTGACTAAATTGGTTAGTACAAATGATCAGTACAATCACTTTATTCAGCTATCTTTTTGAGAGAATTAGCAGAAAGAAGTGACAGTTGGTTTAATTAAAATGTTAGTATGCAATATATAGACAATTCAATTATCTTCGTAGTATAGAAGAAACCAAATATTGGTCATAGATTTGCTCTTGATTTGAAATGGGAATGTACTCAAGGAAGTAGGCTACAAATTTAGAGCATTGTTATAAAATTCTGTCAGAATAAATTCTATCTGACAATGATCTTAAAATTACTTAGTAAATCTTTGAACATTTTTCTGCAGATTTCGTCCTGTGAGACACTCTTTAAACATTCAACAAACGTGTAATGTTATTTTACAAAAGTGTAATGCTATGTATGTATTACATGGTATAATGAAAAAAGCTTTGTCATTGTACTATTATCACTTTTTATTATAATTACTACCATTCCCTTCGTATCTCAAACAGGAGTAGGTATAGCTAGAGAGAAGGGCAGGATGAACACTACCACTGACCTTCCATCATCCATGACAAAGTTCTCTGTTCATCCCGCCCCACCCCTGAAATCCCAGGCTTGGCATTAGACCCCTTCTCAACACAGCACATCAGAAGATCAAACTTAATCCCATGAAGTAAGGCTAATTCCTAACTTGAGATTGGGCAGTTTTTCCCCAAAATAAGAGAAAGATTCATTTATATGCATTTAAATAATATGACAAATGAGCACAGAGGTGGCAAGAAATGTTCCCAGGTGTCACTTCGGTAGGGTAACTATTCCTCATTCACCCCTTTCTTTAAGGTTTAGCTAGAGCTTTTCTTTCCTCAGGTACACATATCAATAAATATAGAATGAGGTTTATATCCAAGTAAGGTCTGTGGTATAACCCAACCCTTCTTACCCTAGGAAACTGTATAGCTACCACTTTTCACTAGTATTGTATATTGCTGGAAATAAGTCAACTGTGCAGAGTATTGCAACAAGAAGTTCAAAATCTCAGTTGAGCCTTAACTGTTACTCAGAAATTCTCAGGCCTGGGGACTCCCAATTCCTCTCCTCTTAGAAACTATTTCAATTCTCCACCCCTCTCCTCCAGCCTCCTACCTCATATCCTCAGCCTCAGTGGACTGCCCCTTCTTTCTGAAAGGAGTAAAACCCACTAGGGTATTTTTTTAATTGAAGTAGAGTTGATTTACAATGTTGTGTTAGTTTAAGGTGTACAGCAAGGTAATTCAGTTATATGTTGGAGAAAAGAAAGTGAAAGTCGCTGAGTTGTGTCTGACTCTTTGTGCTCCCAGGGACTATACAGTCCATGGAATTCTGCAGGCCAGAATACTGGAGTGGGTAGCCTTCCCTTCTCCAGGGGATCTTCCCAACCCAGGGATCAAAGCCAGGTCTCCCGCATTGCAGGCAGATTCTTTACCAGCTGAGCCTCAAGGGAAGCCCAAAAATACTGGAGGGGTTGCCTATCCCTTCTCCAGTGCATCCTCCTGATCCAGGCATCAACCTGGGGTCTCTTGTGTTGCAGGTGGATTCTTGACCAACTAAGCTATCAGGGAAGCCCTCAATTATATGCATGTGTATATACATAAAGAGAGAAAGAAAGAGATTATTTTCCTTATGAGGGCTTCCCAGGTGGCGCTAGTAGTAAAGAACCTGCCTGCCAGTGCAGGAGAGGTAGGAGACACAGGTTCCATCCCTGGGTTGGGAAGATTTCCTAGAGAAGGAAATGGCAACCCATTCCAGTATTCTTGCCTGGGAAATCCCATGGACAGAGGAGCCTGGTGGGCTACAGTCCATGCGGTCTCAAAGAGTCATAGAGAGAGATTCTTTTCCTTATAGGTTATCACAAAACACTGAGTATAGTTCCTTGTTCTATACAGTAGATCCCTGTTGGTTATCTATTTTATATCAAGTAGTGTGTATATGTTAATCTCAGACTTCTAATTTGTCCCTACCTCCTCTTTCCCCTTCAGTAACCATGAATTTACTTTCTATTTCTGTGGGTCTATTTCTGATTTGTAAATAAGTTCATCTGCATAAATTTTAAGATTCATATATAAGTGGTATCATCAGATTTGTCTTTCTCTGTCTGTCTTTCTTCACTTAGTATAATCATCTCTAGGTCCATCCATGTTGTAAAAATAGAGTTACCAGATGATCCTGAAATCTCACTCCTGGGCATGTATCTGGAGAAAATATTAATTTAAAAAGATACATGCACCCCAATATTCATTGCAGCACTATTGACCATAACCAGGACATGAAAGCAAACTAAATGTCCATTGACAGAAGAATGGATAAAAAGGATGTGGTGGCAATATTATTCAGCCATAAAAAGAAGGAAATAATGCTGTTTACCACAGGGTATTTATTTTCCTTCACATCCTTCATTTTGGCAGTGGGTCCTCCAGCCTAGCTGATCCAGACTCCAAGCATTAAGTCATACCAACACACTGAATTTTCCCAGATGATGCCCCAAATACCATGTCACAGACAAGCTACTGCCGTTGTCCTCTCCTGAGATGCTGACGGACTTAATCCATGAGCATAGATCCCATGAGTTGTTGTTTTCCCATGAAGTTCTGAGACGCTTGTTACACAACAAAAACATAACCAAAAACACCAGTTTGTTCAACAACTCACTTTTCTTGACTCAACACTTAAAAACAACTCCTCGCCCTTGTCCACCCTTGTCAGAGATTCTTTAGCTGCTGTGTCTGTCTTGGCCACTCCTCCAGGAATGAAGCCTTTCACTCCAGTCTTCTCACTGTGCCTCAAGCGGCCCATTTGCCTGTGTCACCAATGACTACACCTGGGGACAGAATTCAGACTTTCTTTATGATGCATTTGTCTTGTTTGACCCCTGGACAGTCAAACTTTTTTATTCTTCTTTGACTTTACTAACTACACTTCAGGTGGTTCTCTTTTCTTACTTGCTGTTTGTCAGCCTTCTTCCCCAGGATTTGCATTTCCATCTCCTTCTTAGGTGCCTCTCTACCTAGGATCCTGTTATATCAATGAGCCAGTGATGGCCACTGAGTATTAGCCTAAAATGGTACCTATACTGTTTACTTCTTCACAGCAGACCAAGACATCAATGCTAGACCACACCAATCTCAAATTCTCACACATCTAACTGTTTTAATAGAGTCCAAATAAATATATTTTTAGCTATTTAGAGCCTACCTACTTTATATACTTTGAGAAACTGCACTCAACATCTGCTAACCATGAATGACAAATCCTGCAGCAATGAAACACACTCATCTGATGCTGCCCTTCAGAGCTTTCTGACCCAAGTCTCCCCATCTTGCTGGTGAGTGGCATTTTCTAAATGTCTCTAAACCACTCTCTATTTTCTTCTTCTCCCCAGGGGTTTCCTTGTCCCATCCTCCTTCTAAGTGGTAGCCCATACTGCTATCTCTGGGAGGTGTCTTGCTGAGAGAAACTTCCCTGTCATGCAAGCCTGTTCAAGAATAGCCAAATAAAACTTGTGCACCATGCTTTTCCTGCTGCTGTCTCTTCCTTGATCAGCTCTGAAATTCCCACATTTAACAGAGCTCTTAATCTATATTTTTTCACATTGAAGCATAGTCGTACCCTCTGCCATCAATGACTCTCTTGTACTCCATGTGAAGTGCAGACCTCTCCCAGGTTTCCTTGGCAAACTTGCTGCACAGCTAGTGGACGTGATCCAAACCCGTGCTATCATCTCAGCCCCTCAAGCCAGAACCTGGGGATCATTCCCGGCATTTCCCTTTCTTACACACACTTAGATTCAGCTGGCCTCAAGGGTGATGGGTTAGTTGGCAACTGGTCACACATTGCCGTTGATTTCACAGCATGATATTTCTCAAATGTGTTCTTTTATATCCATCAAGCTCTAGTTAATTCTCTACTGAGTTGTCCTTTTGCCACCAGCTGCTGTCACAGCAGTTCAGTGATAAAACTGCTCAGCTGAAATCATCTAGTTGCTCTCCAGAACCTTCAAGAAAAGTGTGAACAGTGTTCTTTTGAACAAACATTTTCAGTGTGATCCTCTACCCACTTCCCAAACTTCGGTTAAACTGAGCTGTCTTCAGGTCTCCAAATGTTGCTGTTTATCACCTCTGTGTCTTCTCCCCTATTCCTTACTTTGCCCACCCCCTCCATCTGCTGGTTTAACTTGCACCAATTCTTTCAACTTCAGTTCAAGTATCTTCTCAGCTACAAAGCCCTCTCCTAGATCTATCTCCCATCTCTACAGATTCCTCCCATGGGCTGAATTTGTATTTATATTCCTATTTTTATTCCTACTGCACTGAGTTTATTTCAAACACACTATATTGCAGACAGTTATATATCCTACAGATCTGCAGCTATACTGTAATCTCTGGAAGGCACTAACTCTTTTTCTCTTTCACTTCTTTCTTTCTGTCTTTCTTTCTTTCTTTTCACTTCTTAAAGCTCAGAGTCTAGAATAATATCTGGTGTTTCATAAGATACTGAAAATAGTTTTGTTGAGGGATTGAAGAATGAGAAGTAGGATAGGACTATATAAATTATGAACATCACAAATCAAGTCCACTTGTTCATCTCAAACATTAAAAAATATCTTTAGCATTTGTACCTATGATGATTATTATCATTTTATACATATGAATCACACATGTATACCTTTTTTACATATGATTAATAGACTCTTCTTGATTCTTCTTAAACTTTTTGATTTTCCTAAATGTTGAATTCTGCTTTCACCATTCAGTGTAGGCTTGAGTAATGGACCTCGTTGACTTTGAAAATGAATATAATGTCTAGTAATGAAAATGTCTCATAACTTTTTTTACTTGCTGAATAATATACTTTTAAAAGCTGGATTATCCATGAACATAAAAGTAAGAAGGTGGTAACAGATAGATTTTTGACGAGCATTCAACCATATCCACTTTTGATTCTGAGCTTATGCTTTGAACCATTCTCTAAACATCCTTTTTAAAGACTTAAAAACAAACTGACATACCAAAAATAAATAAACTATTTCCTTTTCATTTCCACTTAAATATAGCAAAGCCATATTTAGACTTAAAACTAGATTTAATATTTTAGCCATAAAAATTCACTAAGAAATGGAAATTTATCTTAAAATGATATTGAGGTGATATTTATCAACATTTTTGTGAGGGGTTTTAACCTACAAAAGGGAAGAATATATGACTTTTTGTGAATTTTTTGATAGAATATTGTGTCTCTAAAGGAATTCATGTTCTCATTTTTTATATTTTTTGTGATAAAAGTCTTAAATAATGTAATTAGATATAAAATAATTTGCTTTAAGAAACACCACAACTTTTAAGAATGAATTAAATATTACTATAGAGTTATTACCAGTTGCAGGGTAGAGAAGGTACAAAAATAATAGGAAATTGTATCAACAATATTTCTTTCTTCTTTTTCTTCCACTTTACCCAATATGAAGGGGAAACAAATAATGTTTATGACCATCAAATTTTTCTGCAGACCCAGATAAGCTATTGTTCTACCCATATATTTGTAATGCGTGCTTGTTAATGGCATAGGTATTCAGAGTTCAAAGTGATAGTGGAGACCTCCTCCATGGGCTTTGGTTCTCCGTAAGGACGCAAAAAACCTAAGTCCTTACCTGTTGCAAGAAAGTTTATTGACAATAAAGAAAGAAAGAACGGAAGAACACCTCAAGAGAGAGGTGGGTCTTGCCAAGGGAGGCAGTGGCCCTGAAGAGCTGGGGTACAGAGATTGAAAGGCAGTGGCCATTTGCCTAATCCAGGGAGTTGTTCATTGACAGTCTTGATTGACAGCTGCAGGTTATATAACAAGAAATTCTACTGTAGCATGTCCTTCCCATAACTCAGTCTGTTATAACTAGATGTATGTATTCATGGAATATTTTTGAGCAGTTAATAAATCCAATGGTCACCAAAGGTTGCTTTAGTACATGATAGTGTGAAGTGTGGGCATGTCTCAGAGTAAGGAAAGTCCTGCCAGAAGGCCTGTGGGGAATTTTTCCAGCCTCTTGACTATTTTGGAGTACTGATGGGGGTATGTTAGGGCAGGGTTAGTAAATTGCTAGGTGGGGGTGGGGATTAGGTGGCTATTGGATGTTTAGCTGAAGGAGCACCTCTCCTTGCTCTCAGCTAACTTCCTGCCTAATGAAAGGGAGTTCCAGATCTGCTAGTCAAAATATTTTGTTTTACAGACAAAAAAAGTAAAGACTAAAAAGATAAAATTGTATGTCTAAAACCACATGATTAATTTGGGATAAAACCTAGCTACAATCCAGGTATTCTGACAAATGATGAGTATACAAACACATAGGTGATATGTGATTATATAACTATATGAATGTTTGTCACATGTAAGTATGTAGGTATTTTTACCATGAAAAATTACTTTGAGAAAAAAACTGGCATCAGTCACTGATTTATATTTAGTGCTTTAATTATTAGGGCATCAAAAAGAAAGAGTTTTGCTTACTTAAGTAGCACAGTGCTCGTCAGAAGACTATGAAATGTTTATAGTTTCCTCTTAGCACCTCAAAGTTATAATTGAATTCCCTGAGAAATTGACTCTGTGCATGCAAATACTTTGGAGTAACTTTTTTTAAAAAACTAGCTTTCATTAGTTAAATTGAATGTATTTCACAATTATAAGTTAGTTCCTTGCCTTAAGTCCTGAATATTGATTAGATGACAATCTACTAGATTCCAAGGAAATCGATGCATCAGTGAGCTCATAAAAATATGTTTAATACACAGAAATGGCCCTTTCCATACCTTTTAAGAATTAAAGATTTAAATTTATCATGATAGAAACAGTGGACAAAGAAACATTTACCCTTAGTGAATATAACAAAAATTCTCAGAGAAAAAAATACAACTAAAATATTTTCTTTCATTGATTTACTCCCACTATAACTAATGTTTGAGATCACATATCATTTGAGATTATATCAAAGCACTTCAGTAACTAGTCTCCACAAATAGTAGTTGTTATTGAAAAGCAGCAATAACTTTGATAAAAACAACAGACGTTCCTCAGAGAAAAGTTACCCCAGGCATTGTCTGGAGTGTTTTATTATTCAATAATTTGTCTCAGGAGTTCCCGAGCAATTTTAACTTTTACCTTTATAGATATGCTTCCTTCCATAACTGATAAAGAACCATGAAAACTGGAAAATGGCCAGTTTAATTTTGTAACACACATAAAACCCAACTTAATTTCCCAAATGAGCATTTTGCAAATAGTGAGTGGGAAAAATACATAGAACAGAGGTGGACATTACTATATCTATTCCCAGGGGTAGTGTTGATACTTCCTCTGTTTGAATGACACTCCATCAAGTAGAAACAAAATTACACTATTATACTCTACAGAATTATAATGATTCATCTTGAATCCTTCCTGAGAAATTTGAAAATAAAAGCACAGTTATCTTCATATCTTCTTTATGTAACAAATTGTTGAAATTTTACAAATTGACAATTCTTTTCAAAAGAAAGGATTTCTAATGATGTATGGCAAATGTGTATTTAAAGAAGAAATTCTGACTCTCTTTTTGAGGCTTGCATGTTTGCGCGTGTGGTGAGAACAGAAATGGTGGCTTAAACACAATCTGCATCTCAAAGACATGCTGTCCTTTTTTTTTTCTTTAATAATTAATTCCAACCTAAAGATTCCTATCATCAAAAGAAAAAAACCGAAATTTGTGGAAAGAACAAAATACAATTTTCTTTTTAACATACAAAAGCTTATTGCATAGACCAGCTGTATTTGTTTTTGGAAGATAGTGTTAGGGCTCATGGTGGGCCACCTCAAAATATGCCAAGATGGCATGTTTGTTACCTCTAATTAAATTACTTAAATGACCGATGTGGGACTTCCCTAGTGGTCCAGTAGTTAAGACGTAGCCTTCCACTGCAGGGGATGCAGGTTTAATCCCTGGTTGGGGAGCTAGGATCCTGCATGACTCCTGGTCAAAAAACCAAAACATAAAACAGAAGCAATATTATAGCAGATTCAATAGACTTTAAAAAAAATTATTGAAAAAAAAAAAAAAGAAAGACCAGTGTGAGAGAGACACTCTGACTCTTCTGTCTCCCTGGAATCAAGAAATAATCTGTCCTGTGACAGGTCCTCTCCCTGCTTGTGGAGGAAGAAAGATATCTTCATCACCAGAGACAGGAAATCTGGGCAGAGCAGCCTGTATAAAGCTTCCCTGGTGGCTCAGATGGTAAAGCATCTGCCTGCAATGTGGGAGACCTGGGTTCGATCCCTGGGTCACTCCAGTACTCATGCTTGGAAAATTCCTTGGATAGAGGAGCCTGGTAGGCTACAGTCCAGGTGTTACAAAGAGTCAGACACGACTGAGCCTGTATAAACAAACCACATTATTTCTTGTATTTACTGCTCCAAGTACAAACTCTATTTAGATGCCTTACTAATTAAGCACCCAAAGCCTAAACTCCCTTGTCCTGTCAATTTCTCACAAATTTATTGTTTGTCTAAAAAGTGTAAAAGCTTCCTGGTTTAGCCAGTTCTGAGGTCTCATTTCTACAAGGTCTCCATGCAAATGAATTAAAATATACTTCTTTTTCTCCTGTAAATATACCTTGTGTCCATTTTATCATTAGTCCAGCCACAAGGACTCCAAAAGTGAGAGGGGGGACATTCCCCCCTCCCAGACAATAGTCACAAGGGGCCTCTTTTGGAAGTTGTTTTAAAGCCCATGTGTCCCAGAAGTAGGCGTGTATTGTAACTGTACAGGGGATAGAAGGGTAGAAATTTACATGGCAGGTATGGCACTATACAGTATAGATGCTGGAGTTAAGGAAGTCTAAGAACCAAGCTTTCTGTTCTCCCCAGGCATAGCTTCTTGACACTTTCATCTTTCCTTTCACCCACCACACAAGTCTATGGGTGTTCTCAGAATGCCTGTTGTGTTAAAATAGTGACAAATGAAATAGGACGTTTATATATGTGAGCTCTTGGATGGCTCTGGCTGCTGCAACAACAGTCTGTACAGGTCCCTTGAATATCAAATACTAAAATTCAGCAGAAAAGGGGCACAGGAATTTTTTTCTCTGACTTCTGGGGTAATAGTTAATATTTACTGCCCCCAGAAATTAGATTTGCAAGTAACATTGCTCCCAGGGGATACAGTGCTCTCCAGTTTAGAGAGTGCTATTCCCACCGGATTGCACTCATCACTAGACATGGGATACTGTGACTGTCACATAGCAGCTTTCAGTTTTAAAGTGTGCATTAATAAGCACACCCCTTCTCAGACCTAGCTATGGTCAAAGACCCTCTTTGTGACCCTCTTCCTGTTACACAATAAAACTTGGTTCTGCTCACCCTCGTAAGTAAAGCCAGTCTACTGACACTAGGTTGCCGTGAAGGAACCTGCAGTGTTTATTGCAGGTGCCAGGCACGGGAGAATGGGCAGCTCAAAATCAAATCCCAGATGGCTTTCAGGGAGAGGGTTTTAAAAGCAGTGTGAGAGGGAGTGCTGCTGGGTGAGTGACCAGCTTATGCACGATTCTTGGAACTGGTTGTCATCAATATTAAATTTCAAGCATCATCAACCTTCTGGATTCAAACAGTCCAGCGTCTATATTCTAACGGTCATAAATTTTCATCTGGTGGGGATCTGCTTCCTATAAAAACAACCTGGGAATGTGTCAGCCCTTTGCCTGTATCTTTCAGGGACCTAATGATTCTACCATGTGGTCCATTTATTCTAAATTGTTACCAATTCCCCAGTCCAACAGCTATTCTTTATTTCTACATCTTCACATTCCTAATTATTAGCTCTGAAGCAGCCTTAGAGACTCAGAGACCCGGTAGCCTAAAAGAAAAGACTTTTACTTCAAAGGATAGGGACACAGGGGTTTATTACCGGTTCATCCCTAATTTCTCTCTCTCTCACACACACACACACCCACACACACACCCACACCCACCCACACACCCACACCCACACACACCCACCCACACCCACACACACCCACACACACCCACACACCCACACACACACCCACACACACACCCAACACCCTCTCACACAGAGAAACCATAGGCTCCTGACAACTGATAATCAAAAATAAGGCAAACCTACAGGATGGATACAGATTTGGACACCTTGAGGACGGAAATCACGTTGAGCAGATACGGAGGACAAGTTTTGTTTGTCTGGTCTTTTTAACCTTTTTAACTCTTTCCCTCCCCGTCGTCTGTAGCTGCCAGGCACAGCCCGTGGAAGCGAGGGTTCGGCAGCAGCCTCCCCGCCTGGCGCCCACGCGCCGCCCGCGCCGCGCGGGGAGGAAGGCGGCCCCGCTCCGCCGGGTGCCTTCGCAACCCCGCGCCCGGGAAGGTCAGGCGACCCCCGCCCAGACGCCTCCCCACCTCACTGTGGAAGGTGCGAGAAAGACCGGCGCTCTGCTTGCTTTGGGTTTTTATTATTTTTCTGTTTTCGAGCAAGGAGAAAACCTGGGCCTTGAAGAGTTCCCGGGGAGCCCGAGCTACGGCGCTGCTGCGCCCACAGCGGTCCCGAGCCCACCTCCTTGCACAGCCTTGGCGGGCCCTACCCGGGAGACGAGGTGCCTGCTCTCCCCCACCGATCCGAAGGTAGGGGGCGCCCCGAGCGGGTTCGGGGAGCAGGGCCGGGGAGCTCGGCGGGAGCGGTCCGTTACTCTGGCGGCCCCAGTCCCTGCCGCCGCCGGGAGCAGGAACAGCCGCGATCCCGGGAGCCGAGGCGCCCCGAGGTGCCCGTAGGGCCGGGCTTGAAATCAGGGGTCCGGGCCGGGAGCGGGCGCCTCTGGGGCGCGGAGGGAGAGGGAAGGATTCAGCGGCGCTTCCGTGCGAGTCCGGTGGCCGGGGCGTGGGTGAGCAGAGCTGAGCGGGAAGAGTGTGTCTAGGGTCCTGCGGGCACTGGTGCAGGGAGGACGCGGCGCCCGGAGAGGGCGATCCCGGGGAAGCCCGGCAAATTCGGAGCTGGGGTTCCGGGGGGCTCCAGGCGGGGGCCTGGGGCGCCGAACATCTGCGGCGCCGTGCGCTGACGCCCGGAACCCCGCAGCGGTGCGCCCGGGTCTGACCTCCGGGGGCAGGTATCCCGACACGTCCCAGAGCCTCCAGTTCTGAGGCTGGGAATTCATCCCCGAGTTTGCGGACCTTTGCTGGGAGACCGTGGAAATCACCTAAGGCGCACTCAGCGAAATTTGCCTCCCAAATGCAATTTTAAATTTCAGATTTCTCAAGAGAAAAGAAACTGAGGTTAGAAATGGGGAGAGAGGGTGGCTTGTGCCTGCGTGTTTATCAGCTGACCGGAACAGTATTTCTTTATAATTCACATTTTGCCAGATTCTGGCTTTAGAAGTAGATCATGGGGATATTTGAGAACGTGAAACATAGCCATTGTCCCAGGATCACAGCAAAGTGGGCAACAGGTGATATTTTATCATTGCTAGAGGGGAAACAATTGCACATATTTTATTATTTTGTGTGATTAGTAACCTTTTTGAGAAGAAAGATGTGTATTTCCATAAGGCAGGAAAAGATCACAGCAAAGCGACCTATTTAAATGTATAAGCTCAGTCCTTCTATGTCCTCTGAGTTCCATGCAGCTCCTCCCATTCTTTTTAAGAACTATCTATTAAAATACTGAAAGTCTATTCACAAGATTCCATAAGTCTTGGTGTCACATATAGATCAATTTTTATAAACAATTACAATATAACAAAATTACAGTGTCTTTACAAGATACTGCTTTTTAAAAAACGTCACCACAGTTGGACCAGGAACTTTTGTTTCTTTAACTTGTTACACTGAGGATAAAAGTTTGATGTTTCAGCCTGGGAATTCTAAGTGGAGGAGGGGGGTTAAAACCAGGTATAAAAAAGTGAACAAAAATTATGCACCACAAAAGGTTTCACACAGTCAGTATCGGATTTCTTCTAAAATAATATTTCATTTTAAAAACACTCTTTATTTCATAATTTCTCTAGTGATCTAAGATGAAGAGAAGTTCACATTTAATATTATTTTTATTATCCGTAAAATATTTCTGCTGCATAAAATTGTACACATTCATTACAACACTTGTTGAAAAGCAGATTGTTATTAAAAAGATTTCCATTTCTATTATAGGCTTGTTTGTTGTGTTTTTCAGGAAGTAAGAGAAATTAGGGGGTAAGTTTAAGGAAAGAAACCCTCTATGTTTTTTCACCTTTCATTTTAAAGTTATTCCTATGGTATAAATTTTTCAAGTAAAGAAACAGAAGACTTGAATCTTTATTAGAGAGAATTTTCCTGATGTGCAAAATGTTCCCAGGCTACAAGGAGACACTTTGAAAGAAAGTTTAACATTCCCTCTTTGCCCCCTTCTCTCATTTGCAATATCCATTATTTAGTTGTGAGAAGTTATCCATCCAAGAAAAAAATTACAGAAGGTTGCTTTAGTGTCGAGCATGATCTTTGGTGCTATGTGTGTACTTGGGGTGGAGTGGGGCTACAGGAAGAGCACAGAAAATAACTACATAGTCACAGCAAAATAAAATGAATAAATGAATGGTGAATGAATGAATGAATGTGAGGTGAGAGAAAGCATAAGGGAAAAAAGATAATCTATCAGTAGGTACAAATAAATATTCATAGGATTCCCCAGAAATACGTGTTCAAACTGTAGTGAAAAAAGACATCAGGAGAATGCCTTTCTTTCATTTATTCGTCATCCATCGAGGGCCTTCGGTGTATGAGACAATTGTAGTCTGCAACAACTCATCAGAGACCTTTAATTTATCTCTCAGAATATTCTTCACATCATACTTTGTATCAGTTATCTTTCTTCTGCCACAGCCTAGCAAAGCACCTAGCATATTAGATGTTCAATAAATGCTAGTTGAATGAATAAAGGAACAACTGATCTCTCTTAGCTATTCATTAACAAAAAAGGCCTCCCTTTTAAATTATGTGTAAATTAGTGTCTTTTAGAGAAGGATAGAAGTGTTGGCTTCAGTTTTGTCATGTCCAGTTAATATTCAGGATGACATTTTTATGACATAGTGGTTTTTTCCTTATTTAATGAGTTCAATATTTATGTACATATATTATAATAGAATTGTACCAGCCACCAACTATACAACCTGATGTCCTTCTTCTTCATTTAAGTATAAATATTGTAAATATTTTTTACCTTTTCAGTTTTGTGTTCTTATGTGATAGCCTTTATCAATGAAGATATTTTGGAGCAAACCTCAGACATATTGCAGACTTGGTTCCAGACCATTGCAACAAGGCAAGTCACATGAGTTTCATTTTCCAGTGTATATAAAACTTATGTTTATACTATAGTCTATTAAGCATGCAATAATATTATGTCTAATAAAACAATGTGCATGCATGCATGCTAGGGAGCTTCAGTTGTGTCCGACTCTTTGCAAGCCCATGGACTATAGCCTACAAGGCTCTTCTGTCCTTGGGATTCTCCAAACCCCATGGAGAATCCCATGAACAGAATCCCAAGGGCCTCATGGAGAATTCCATGGATAGAATCCCATGGACAGAGAATACTGGAGTGGGTTGCCATGCCCTTCTCCAGGGGATCTTCCGAACCCAGTGTCTTTTATTATGCCTCCTGCATTGGCAGGCAAGTCTTTGCCTCTAGCACCATCTGGGGAGCCCCCAAACAATGTACATACCTTAATTAAAAATCCATTATTGCTAAAAAAAAAAAAAAAGCTATCATCTGAGCCTTCAGTGAGTCATAGATTTTTTTGCTGTAAAGGGTCTTACCTCAGTGTTGGTGGCTGCTGACTGATCAGGGGAGTGATGGTTGCAGAAGGTTGGGGTGGCTGTGACAGTTTTTTAAAGTATGAAATTTGTCCCATCAATCATATCTTTTAGGAGTGATTTCTCTGTACCAAACAATGCTGTTCAATAGTATTTTACCTGCAGTAGAACTCCTTTCAAAGTTGGAGTCAGTCCTCTCAAGCCCTGCTGCTGTTTAATCAACTAAAGTTATGTCATATTCTAAATCCTTTGTTCTCATTTCAACAACTTTCACAGCATTTTCACTGGGAGAAGATTCCATTTTGAGAAACCACTTTCTTTGCTCATTCACAAGAAGCAACTGCTTACCCCTTAAAGTTTTATCATGAGATTAAAACAATTCAGTTAGTTCTTCAGGCTTCGCTTGCTATTTCCACCACAGGTGCAGTTACCTCCTCCACGGAAGTCTTGACTCCTCATAGTCATCATGATGGTTGAAATCAACTTCTTTCCAACTCCTGTTCATATTGACATGTTGACTGTTTTCATAAATCACAAATATTCTTAATGGTATCTAGAATGATGAATACCTTTTAAAAGTTTTTCAATTGACTTTGCCCAAATCCATCAGAGAAATCATTATCTATGGCAGCTATAGCTTTACAAAATTCTCTATCTTAAGTAATAAAACTTGAAAGTTGAAATTACTCTTTGATCCGTGGGCTGCAGAATGGATGTCATGTTAGCAGGCATGGAAAAAACATGATTTCTCTTACATCTCATCAGCCTTTTGCGTGACCAGTTGTATTGTCAATGTGCAGTGATATTTTGATAGGAGCTTTTTTTTTTCTGAGCAGTAGGTTTCAACAGCAGGCTTAAAAAATTTGGTAGGCCATGTTTTCAATAGACATGTTTTGTTGTTTCATTTATTAAGCACTGACAGAATAGACTGAGCAGAATTCTTAAGGGCCCCAGTATTCTCTGAATAATAAACATTAATTGGCTCAATTTAAAGTCACTAGAGCATTCGCCCTTAACAAGAGAGTCAGCCTGTCCTTTGAAGCCTTGGAGCCAGGTACTGACTTGTCCTCTCTAGCTATGGAAATCCTAGACGGCCTCTTCGTCCAATATAAGACTGTTTTGTCTATGTTGAAAACCTGTTCAGTGTAACCACCTGCATTATATATATGAGCTAGATCTTCTGGGTTACTTGCTGCAGCTTCTGTATCAGTACTTGATGCTTCCCCTTGCACTTTGAGGTTATAGAGAAGGCTTCTTTTCTTAAGCCTCATGAACCAAACCCTGCTAGCTTTAGACTCTTCTGCAGCTTCCTCACCTCTCTTAGCCTTGACAGAACTGGAGAGAGTTAGAGCCTTGGTCTGGATTAGGGTTTGGTTTAAGGGAATGTCACTGGTTTGATCTTTTATCCAGACCGTTAAAGCTTCCTCTGTATCTACAATAAGGCAGTTTCTTTATTAATCCTTCATGTATTAACTTCCGTGCCTGGAGAATCCCAGGGACGGGGGAGCCTGGTGGGCTGCCGCTATGGGGTCGCACAGAGTTGGACACGACTGAGGCAACTTAGCAGCAGCAGCATGTATGAACTGTAGTAGCACTTCTAATTTCCTTCAAGAACTCCTTTGCATTCACAAGTTGGCTAACTATTTGGCACAAGAAACATAAATTTCAGCCTATCTGGGCTTTTGACATGCCTTGCCAACTAAGCTTAATTGTTTCTAGCTTTTGATTTAAAGTGAAAGACTTGAAACTCTTCTTTTCACTTGAATGCTTAGAGGCCATTGTAGAATTAACAACTGGCCTAATTTCAATATTGTTGTGTCTCAGAGAGTAGGGAGGCCTAAGGAAAGGGGGAGCGGTGGGGGAACAGATAGTGGAGCAGTCAAAACAGACACAATGTGTGTGGATTAAGTCGCATCTTATACGGATACAGTTCATGGTGTCCCAAAACAATTACAGTAGTACATCAACAATCACTGACCACAGATCAAAGTAACAAGTAGTCATGAAAAATTCGAACTATTGAGAGAATTACCGAATGTGGCACCGAGACACAAAGTAAGTATGTGCTGTTGGAGAAATGGTGCTAATGTACTTGTTCTATGCAGGGTTGCCACAAACCTTCAGTTTGTAAAACACACTATAAGTGAAATAAAGTGGACACATTTTATAATGAGGCCTGATCATAATTTTTAGTTGAAACATGGTAAATTATCACAATTGCCTATGTAGGTACTCTTCATTTCATTTGCGGGCCTTTTGAAACCTTGTCTAATTTCAATGGTTCTAATATATGTGTATATGTAAATAGACATACATACATATATGCATGTATATTCAATATTCTATATATTCATACATTGAATATTAAATATATATGAATATAGAATATAAATAGACGTTCAATATTCAATATATTAATATGTATTAATATATCTGTGTATATTCAATACATGAATGCATACATATATTATTGTATACATTGTATATATAACGTGTTTATACATATGTACATATATGTATGCATGTATGTTTATATATACACATATACTAGAACCATGGCTCAGATGGTAAAGAATCTGCCTGCAATGCAGGAGACCCAGGTTCCATCTCTGAGTTGGGAAAGATTCTGTGGAAGCGAAAATGGCAACCTGCTCCAGTATTCTTGCCTGGAAAACTCCGTGGGCAGAGGAGTCTGGTGGTTTACAGTCCATGGGGTTGCAAAGAGTCAGACATGACTAAGCACACATGCACACACATATATACACATATAGTCACACTCTGTGCTAAATTTGTCCATGTTCCCAGGTGACTCATTTCTGTTATTTTAAAGCTGAGAAAATTAAACTACTTTTGTAATTTGATTAAGTAACATATTTATTTAGCATCTACTATGTACAACATACTCTATTAAGCATCATTAAAATCATGAAAATAATTAGGACATTTTCCCTTTTCTCCATCAGAGTCTCACAGAGAGACCTGAGCATGCACTGGAGGCACTCTGAATTTTAGACTCACGCCACATTCTTCTGTCATCACCAGTAGTGCTGCTTCTCCTCTTCCTTCACATTTGGGACAGTAATTTTGACTCTCAAGATGTTTTACCCTACAAGTACATGTCCCCGGAAAACACAAAGCCATTATGGAGTATACTGTCCAGTTTCTCTTCTGTCTTTGCCTTGGTCACAGGGGGGACAATCAGTAGCTAATGATGTTCAGCTAAAAAGGACTGTTTTCAAAAAGTGAATCCACAGAAGAACAGCTGAGTATAAAGGAATCATGGTAACAAGCAGCCTTACAGACTGTGAGTGTAAATAGTGTAAATAGGATGGGGAAGAAGCCAGATGGAGCCAGGGGGTCACTGGAGCTCAGGAAATGAGGCAGGAAGGCCAATCCAGGCTGCTCTGATTAAAAGCTTATGGACCTGTCCAGGGGAGCGGCAGGAAGCCCATTGACTGGGAATATGATGAGTGGGATGACTCAGTAAGCCTGGTGAGTCATTATCGTACTTACCAGTTATCTTTTTCAACTTGAGACAATATCAGCGTAAATTATTGATTAATACCTGAGAATAAATGAATAAGATCCTGAACTTTTGAATTCATTTATCTTTACAAGGGGCTTCCCTGGTGGCTTGTCTGGTAAAGGATCTGCCTGCAATGTGGGAGACCTGGGTTTGATCCCTGGGTTGGGAAGATCCCCTGGAGAAGGGAAGACAACCCAGTCCAGTATTCTGGCCTGGAGAATTTCATGGACAAAGAGTCGGACATGACTGAGTGATATCTCACTTTAAAGGAATGCAACTGGCCTTCAGAAATTTAATAATATAGGATCTGTTATAGAAGTTGTGAAAAAAACTTTTAAGTTTCTCATAGTACAACAATGCTTATATCATGCTATTTGAAAATTGCTCTATGTATACTTGAAAAGTTATTTACGACAAATGTATGTGCACAATAAGATTTGCACTTTGGAAATTTATTGGCCCAAGATCTATATATCCCTTATAAATAGGAAATGATTGTTTACTATTAATTTAAATATATATGTATTTTTATAGTTTTTAACACAATTACCCAACTATAGATCTAGAAATAGATTGATAAACTTAGGCTGATTTTTAAAGATATATGTATCTCCATATATATCCATATATATATATATATATATATATATCTGTCTATCTATCTACATCTATCTATATCAGGATCTCTGTTGCAAGGTATACTCATCAGAATTAACTAACTGTTGCTATCCTGAGTATTCTATAGGATATTCTTGTTTAGAAAAAATGGGAAGCACTTGCTTTTTTAAAGGGAAGAAGGTTTTCCTTTTGCCTCTTCTTGATATATTATAGGCAATTGTGTACTTCATTAGACAATAATATAAAATCTGTAATATGTAACAGTAAATAAGTAATATCATTGTGGTATTAATATTATTAATATCCCTGAGGTGACAAAATTTATAATATGTTATATTAGTATCCGGAGAAGGCAATGGCAACCCACTCCAGTACTCTTGCCTGGAGAATCCCATGGACGGAAGAGCCTAGTAGGCTACAGTCCATAGGGTCGCTAAGAGTCGGATATGACTGAGCGACTTCACTTTCACTTTTCACTTTCATGCATTGGAGAAGGAAATGGCAACCCACTCCAGTATTCTTGCCTGGAGAATCCCAGGGACGGGAGAGCCTGGTGGGCTGCCATCTATGGGGTCACACAGAGTTGGACATGACTGATGTGACTTAGCAGCAACAGCAACAGCAGCAGCATATTAGTATCACTTCTTTATGCTATAATATCATCCTTAAAATGAATTTATTCAATGTTTTTAAGGCTGAAATATATTTTCAATTTTTAAATTAAAAAATAAACAAGTAAATTTTGTTTTTAAATATACCAGCAGCTAGTGGTCAGTGGTTTAATTCATAATAATTTTCAGGTCTCAGAGAACTGAGAATTTATCACAGGATGATTTTGCTGTCAAGATTGTGTTCACGTAAACATTTACTGAGTGCCTACTCTGTACATGTAGGTCCTATGATAGTGTATCTACACTTGAGAAGCTCAAATCTGAAGATTTTATGAACTTGATATATTTGGGATATTAGACTCTGGTTTGAATTTTTCATTTTCCCACATATATTTACTTAACAGTGCCATGATGAAGTTACTGTGCCATGTTTTATGGTCGATATCACAGTGAGTAAAGGACAGTTTCTGCTTTCCTATTGCTTATACATAAATAAGATAAACTGGTTTTTATTATACTTGCAGTGCAAAGCAAATTGTGTCATATAGTCTCAGATTCTATAAACAGAAAAATTTGGGGATTTAAAGGAGATCACATCCAATTGAATAGATCAAGGAATAGTTTAGGGTAGGTTACTTTCAAGTTTGACCTTGATTGATGCGGAATAGGAAGAAATGTCTAAGATATGACTACAACATGTATCTCCACTAGACAAAGTATTAATTAGCTATTATAATTAGATATCTTGAAGTTCTTATCCACATTTTCCTTTTCTTTCCCTTACATTTTTTCCTACATAAGTGAAAAAAAGGTCTACTTTTTTTTGTCTACTGTTTTAACATGAGTTAATACATCATAGAAATGATGATGAAAGATTTAAACTTACTATAATTGTTATGGCTGCTATTTGCACGGTACTTGGTGCCAGGTAAAGACTTCACTAACCTTTCTTAGTAAATTAATCAGGTAACAAGAGAAAATGGTAAAATTTTGTTTTCTTCTCAAAGGATTAATTTATAGTTGTCATGATTTTTTTTTTTTAGTTCCTAACTAATGTCTTTCTATTCCAAGCAGGAGTATAATATGGATTCCGAGCTCAAGGATTATTATAACAAAACATTTGCTGGTGAGAACAATACTGCTGCTCTTCAGAACTCTGATTTCCCAGTCTGGGATGACTATAAAAGCAGTGTTGATGACTTGCAATATTTTTTGATTGGACTCTATACACTTGTAAGTCTTCTTGGTTTTATGGGGAATCTACTTATTTTGATGGCTCTCATGAGGAAGCGAAATCAGAAGACTACAGTCAACTTCCTCATAGGGAACCTGGCCTTCTCTGATATCTTGGTTGTGCTGTTTTGCTCACCTTTCACACTGACCTCGGTCTTGCTGGATCAGTGGATGTTTGGCAGGGTCATGTGTCACATTATGCCTTTCCTTCAATGTGTGACGGTTCTGGTTTCCACTTTAATTTTAATATCCATCGCCATTGTCAGGTATCATATGATAAAACATCCTGTATCTAATCATTTAACGGCTAACCATGGCTATTTCCTGATTGCCACTGTCTGGACACTGGGTTTTGCCATGTGTTCTCCTCTCCCAGTGTTTCACAGCCTCGTGGAACTTCAGGAGACCTTTGGCTCGGCATTGCTGAGCAATAGGTATCTATGTGTCGAGTCATGGCCATCTGATGCATATCGAATTGCTTTCACTATCTGTTTATTGCTTGTTCAGTATATTCTGCCCTTAGTTTGTCTAACTGTAAGTCATACTAGTGTCTGCAGGAGTATAAGCTGTGGATTGTCCACCAAAGAAAACCACCTGGAAGAAAAGGAGATGATCAACTTAACTCTCCATCCTTCCCAAAAGAGTGGGCCCCAAGTGAAGCTCCCCAGCAGCCAGAAGTGGAGCTACTCATTCATCAGGAAGCACAGAAGGCGGTACAGCAAGAAGACGGCCTGTGTGCTGCCCGCCCCAGCCAGGCCACCTCTGGAGAACCGCCCCGGAAGGCTTCTGGAGCACGCGGGCTCCAGGAAGAGTCCGCTCCCTTCATCCAGTAAGTTCGTACCAGGGGTGCCCACCTGCTTTGAGGTGAAACCGGAAGAAAACTCAGATGTTCATGAAATGAGAGTAAACCAGTCTATCATGAGAATTAAAAAGAGATCTCGAAGTGTTTTCTACAGACTGACTATCTTGATACTAGTGTTTGCGGTGAGCTGGATGCCTCTACACCTTTTCCACGTGGTGACCGATTTTAATGATAACCTGATCTCAAACAGACATTTCAAGTTGGTGTATTGCATATGTCACTTGCTAGGCATGATGTCCTGTTGTCTTAATCCAATTCTGTATGGATTTCTTAATAATGGAATCAAAGCTGACTTAAGGTCTCTTATACACTGTCTGCATATGTCATAATTCTCAGTGTTTACTAAGGAGAAAAAAAGTGTGGTGATCACCTAAAATATATTCATAGTAACTATGTATTTAAAATCAACAAATTCTGTTAACATGTGGAGTTTATGTATAAGAGCTGTGGATTTGGATGTCAGTTCTTAATATATAGAAGATAATTTTAATGTGTTATGTAAGATAAATTCATTTAGTTGTGTAAAGTCATTGTCAATCCAGTCTGTAATTTCATTTTAAAGAGTAGTTATATTACCTTCTATTTCAGCTTGTCTGTAAACCAATGAATTGTAAGTTCTTGCTTAAAATAAAAATTGTATTTAACCATCTCAGCATTTTTTGTTCAAAATTTTAAGTAAAAAAAATCTTATTTTTCCTAAGACATTTAATTTCGAATATGAGGAATATCTGTTAGTCTAGTCTTCACTTTTACTTCACAGATTTCTTAATATTTTACTTCTGAAAATACAGAAAACTTTCAGTACGCCCAGAAAACCATAACTAAATGAGAGATATATGTTGTTGTTCTTGTTTAGTCACTAAGTCATGTCTGACTCTTTGAGACTGCATGCTCCTCTGTCCATGGGATTTCCCACACAAGAATACTGGATGAGTTGCTATTTTGTTCTCCAGGGAATCTTCCCAACCCATGGATGGAACCCCATCTCCTGCAGTGGCAGGTGGATTCTTTATTGCTAAGTCACTAGGGAATTCCCCCTTGGATATAGGCCTAAGTCATAAATTTAATTCCCAACAGTGTGTACAGTTTTGGAACCTCCACAGGAAAATATTTATTTCCTATCATTGATGATTGCTCAAGTTATCAATTTATTATCATTTTCCTTGTTGTTGTTCAGTTGCTAATTCATGTCCAACTCTTTGCAACCCCATAGACTGCTGCACGCCAGGCTTCCCTGTCTTTCACTACCTCCTGGGGTTTGCTCCAACTCATGTCCATTGAGTCAATGATGCCATCCAACCCTCTCATCCTCTGTTGCCCTCTTCTCCACCTGCTCTCAATCTTTCCCAGCATCAGGGAAAGAGTTGTGTTTGTTTTGCTTTTCCAGTGAGTCAGCTCTTCGTATCAATTGTCCAAAGTATTGATGGTTCAGCTTCAGCATCAGTCCTTCCAATGAATATTCAGGATTGATTTCCTTTAGGGTTGACTGGTTAGAACTCCTGCTGTCCAAAGGACTCTCAAGAACCTTCACCAGCACCACAGTTTGAAAGCATCAATTCTTTGGCACTCAGCCTTCTGTATAGGTCAACTCTCACAACTGTATATGAATTCTTCAAAAACCATAGCTTTGACTATATGGACCTTTGTTGGCAAAGTAATGTGTGCTTTTTAATACCCTGTCTAGGTTTGTCGTAGCTTTTCTTCCAAAGAGCAAGCATCTTTTAATTTCAGGGCTGCAGCCACCATCTGCAGTGATTTTGGAGCCCAAGAAAATAAAGTCTGTCACTGTTTCCATTGTTTCCCCATCTATTTGCCATGAAGTGATGGGACTGATGCCATGATCGTACTTTTTTGAATGTTGGGTTTTAAGTCAGCTTTTTCACTTTACTCTTTCACCATCAGGAAGTTCTAGGTTCCTCTTTACTTTTTGCCACTAGGGTGGTATCATCTGCTTATCTGAGGTTATTGATATTTCTAACTGTTGCTTTTTGACCTGCATACAGGTTTCTGAGGAGGGAAGGGAAGGTGGTCTGATATTCCCATCTCTTTAAGAATTTTCCACAGTGGTGATCCACATAGTCAAAGGCTTTAACACAATCAATGAAGCAAAAGAGAATGTTTATTTGGATTTCTCTTGCTTTTTCTGTGATCCAGCAGATGTTGGCAATTGATTTCTGGCTTCTCTGCCTTTGCTAAGTCCCATTTGTACATCTGGAAGTTCTCAGTTCATGTACGGTTATAGCATAGCTTGAAGGATTACCTTGCTAGCATGTGAAATGAGCACAATGTGTTATAGTTTGATCATTCTTTAGTATTGCCCTTCTTTGGGGTTGGAATGAAAACTGACCTTTTGTAGTCCTGTGGCCACTGCTGAGTTTTTCCAAATTTGCTGGCATACTGAGTGCAGCGTTTCAACAGCATCACCGTTTAGGATTTTAAATAACTCAGCTGGAATTCCATTGCCTCCACTACCCTTGTTTGTTGTAATGCTTCCTAATGGTTTTCTGTACTTTCTTCAATTTAAATCTGAATTTTGCAATGAGGAGTTCATGATCTGAGCCACAGTCAGCTCCCAGTCTTATTCTTCCTGACTATATAGAGCTTCTCCATCTTCAGCTGCAAAGAATATAATCGATCTGATTTCAATATTGACTTCTGGTGATGCCCATGTGTAGAGCTCTCTCTTGTGTTGTTGGAAGAGGGTGTATTTTATGATCAGAGCACTCTCTTGGCAAAATTCTGTTAGCCTTTGCCCTGATTTGTTTTGTTCTACAAGGCCAAACCTGTCTGTTCCTCCAGGTACTTCTTGACTTCCTCCTTTTGCATTCCAGTCCCCTGTAATGAAAAGGACACATATTTTTGGTGTTAGTTCTATATGGAATTTTAGGTCTTCACAGAACCATCCTACTTCAGCTTCTTCAGCATCAGTGGTTGGGGCATAGCCTTGGATTACTATAATGCTGAATGTACTGCTCACATAGCTCACCTAGAAATGAGGCAGCTTGGGGTTCCCAGGGCATTCTCTGCCAATCACTACAAGCCTCCCCATCCATACTGTTATGTCATCTCATGTTATGACAAAAAACATCTGCTTTTCAGTTTCTTTCTAGATTTTCTAACACAAAACTAGGTACAAGCCTCTCTGCTTTTAGCTTTCCTCTAATATGTCTGGGGTTATATGAGTGTCCTAAATTTTGACATGATAGCAGAGAAAACTTTGGTTCACTTTTCTTTTCTCTTTCCTTCTTCTTCTTACTGTAAGGTCTTCTGCTTCTTCCTGCCTACTAAGAATGTCGCTTACTAATAAAATCTTCATTTTTCTCTGCTCTATAGCATGTGGTAAAACTACAGAATATCAAGGTTTGTTTTTGGAAAAGAAAGCTTTTATGATTTAAAATCTTTCCCCCAGGACTGCCCTATTGGTCCAGTGGTGCAGACTTTGCCTTCTAGTGAGGGAGTATGAGCTCAACCCCTGGTCAAGCAGCTAAAATCCCATGTGCTTTGTGACCAAAAAAAGCCAAGAAAACAGAGGCAATATTGTAACATATTCAATAAAGATTTTAAAAATGGTCTACATTAAAAAAATCTTTAAAAAATTTAAAAAACACTTTCCCTTTTAAATGCTTAAATTCAAGACTATAGTGTCACCTCAGACCCAAAACAAAAAAGTCTCAGTTTCAAAATGACCTCTTATTTAAAAGAAATAACTATTTTCACTTTCATTAACACAATCAATTTAACATTAGTGTCCAAAGGGGGAAAACTTGCTGATAAGAACAAATATAAAAACATAGCGAGGTATTTTATCCTGTTCAGTTCAGTTCAGTCACTCAGTTGTGTCCTTCTTTGCAACCCTATGGACTGCAGCACACCAGGCCTCCCTATCCATCACCAACTCCCAGAGTTTACTCAAACTCATGTCCATTGAGTCAGTGATGCCATCTGACCATCTCATCCTCTGTCATCCCCTTCTCCTCCTGCCTTCAATCTTTCCCAGCATCAGGATCTTTTCAAATGAGTCAGTTTTTCGCATCAGGTGGCCAAAGTAATGGAGGTTTCAGCTTCATCATCAGCCCTTCCAATGAATATTCAGGACTGATTTCCTTTAGGATGGACTGGTTGGATCTCCTTGCAATCCAAGGGACTCTCAGGAGTCTTCTCCAACACCACAATTCAAAAGCATCAATTCTTTGGCACTCAGCTTTCTTTATAGTCCAACTCTCACATCCATACATGACTACTGGAAAAACCATAGCTTTGACTAGATGGACCTTTGTTGGTAAAGTTATGTCTCTGCTTTTTCATAAGCTGTCTAGGTTGGTCATAACTTTTCTTTCAAGGAGAAAGCGTCTTTTAATTTCATGGCTAAAGTCAACATCTGCAGTGATTTTGGAGCCCAAGAAAATAAATTCTGTCACTGTTTCCACAGTTTCCCCATCTATTTGCCATGAAGTGATGGGACCAAATGCCTGATCTTAGTTTTCTGAATGTTGAGCTTTAAGCCAACTTTTTCACTTTCCTCTTTCATTTTCATCAAGAGGTTCTTTAGTTCTTCTTCATTTTCTGCCATAAAGGTGGGCTTATCCTGTCAGAGTATCTTATTTAGCAAATGTACAGTAATTGTCAAACCACAGATATTATGGTTCCTAAATAGATGAGTTTAGTTAAACAGGATTAACTAATTTAATCTTAATCTATTGAAGCTCCTAAACTATTGAACTCAAAGGAAGCCATTTATCTTCCCTAACCAGAAATGACTGAATGTTTTTAATAGTTGAAAGATGAGAAGTTTGAATACACTGGTAGATAGAAGTCATTAAGGGGAGGATTATGGTTTTAGAGGCATTGTGCATAATAATTTCCTCCATGGAGACTTGCTTAGTGAGTTAAACAATTTATGTTCCATCTATTCTCAGTTGCTCAAGAGGTGGTTTTTTTTTTTTTTTTTCCTTTTCTCTCCTGGTGTTTGACTTGATTGCCTGTTTTATAACACCTCCACAAAGACAGCATGGCTAAAATAAATGGAGATGAAGTTAGAAACGGTCACCCTCACTAAATTTTAACAATAATTTTAAAGTATTCAATTAAAAAAGATGGTAAATTAAATTTTAATTGTTATTTAAAATTTCCTGCTAGGTATGTTGCCCATTATTATGGATAATAAAGCACTAAGTGGGGGTAAAAAAAAAGCTAGGGAATGCACAAGTGAAGTTGTTCAGTCATGAGCAATTCTTTGTGATCCCATGGACTGTACATACCAGGTTCCTCTGTCCATGGAATTTTCCAGGCAAGACTACCGAGTGGGCTGCCATTTCCTTCTGCAGTGGATCTTCACAACCCAGGGACTGAACCCAGGTTTCCTGCATTGCAGGCAGATGCTTTACCATCTGAGCCACCAGGGAAGCCCAAAGAGCAAAAGCCCAAAGGGAAATGTACAAAGAGCATCTAAAATGGCTAAATGATGAAGAAACATATATGAGGATGAGTCTGTTCAGATATGTATTGAATGCCTGATGTCTACCAAGACCTCTTCTAGGTATTAATAAATATCTTTTATCAGCAGTCTTTGATGGTCCTTGCCGGTGGACTACATCACAGGACTAAGATCATGGCATCAGGTCCCATCACTTCATGACAAATAAGAAAAAAGTGGAAGCAGTGACAAGTTTTATTTTCTTGGGCTCCAAAATCACTACAGACAGTGACTGCAGCCATGAAATTAGCTTTTTTTGTGGATACAGGATTGTTATAAGAAATTCACACCTCTAGACTAACATGAGGCCATTATATGACAACTAAAGAAAGATGAACAATCCAAAGCTGGATAATTTAATGCCAGTAAAGGATGGTTTGATAATTTTAGAAAAGAAGTTTGCCTTTAAAAATGTCAAGATAACAGGAGCAAGATCCCAACTGAAGCTGAAACTCCAATATTTGGCCACCCAATGTAAAGAACTGACTCATTGGAAAAGACCCTGATGCTGGGAAAGATGGATGGCAGGAGAAGGGGATGACAGAGGATGAGATGGTTGGATGGCATCACTGCCTAGATGGACATGAGTTTGAGCAAGCTCTGGGAGTTGGTGATGGACAGGGAGGCCTGGCATGCTGCAGTCCATGGGGCTGCAAAGAGCCACACATGACTGATTGGCTGAACTGAACAGAAGAAACTTCTGCACACCAAGAGTCAGTGATGAGTTCCAAAATAATATTAAGACAATTGGGAAGAAAGGATATCTGCCTGAACAGGTTTTTAATGCAGATAAAATGATCCTTTTCTGGAAAAATTGCCATAAAAGATATTCGTTAATAAGCAAGAGAAGAAAGAAGGGTTTGAGGCAGGAAGGTGTAAGCTTACTCTACTGTTTTGTGCAAACGAAGTCAGATTTATGATCAGTTCAGTACTTATTTATAAAGCTGCTAATCCTGAGCCTTGAAGGGAGAAAATAAACACCAGCCAGCAGTCTTCAGGCTGGACAACAAGAAGGCCAGGACAATGAGAACGCTTTTTTTTTGAAGTAGTTCCATTGGTGTTTTGTCTCTAAAGTAAGAAAATATCTCTTGAGCAAAAGGGACTGATTTTTAAAGTTTTTTTGATATTGGGCAACATCTCTGGCCACCCAAAACCGCATGAGTTCAAGAATGAAGGCACCGAAGCTGTCTACTTGCCCTTAAACACATAGATCAGAGGGTGATAATGACCTGTAAAGGTTATTATGATATCTATGGAAAGGACTTTCCATAGATATAATATCTATGGAAAGGATTTTCAGTACTACAGAAGAGAAATCTGATAGAAGATTGTGGAAGTCTAGGAAGGATTGCACCATGGAAAATGCCATTGTTGTTATAGTAAAGACTATGAACACCCTGAGTCTGAAACAACAAATTCCTGCTGGAGAAATCTATATCCAGATATTGTTCATGACTTTACAGGATTTCTGATAGAGCAAGAAAGGTCATGAGAGAGCCTATGAATATGGAAAAAAAGAAAAGATAAGAGGGAGGGCTTTCAAGATATGGATCTTTGAGAAATTCAAGAGCTAACAGACATTACACCAGAGGAATTAACAGAAGATGACTTGACAGAGATAAGTGCTTGCAAAGCAGTGCCAGACAAGAAGTAGGAGGATGTGGAAGAGGCAGTGCCAGGAAACAAGTTGGCATCAGACAGCCTGTCAGAATGGTTCTGATTATCCTAGACTCCTTTTGACTTCTTCCATGACATGGACCCTTTTATGAAACAAAGCAAATAGCAAAAGGATTGGAATCTGTAGAGAAATTGTGGGGAGAGAGCAAATTAGCCAAGATGGCGTATTCAGGCTCTTCCATCTCACGTTTTATAAATAATGGTTATGTAACAGCTAAGATCACTTATCCTAACAGCTGAGATAGCACTGAGTGTGTGTGTCACGAGGTATGCACTAGGTCACGGGTTTTGTGGGCGGTATGGATATATGGGCTCCGCTTAAGAAAGTGGTGGCATCATTGCTGTGTCGGGGCTGTGTCCGCTGGGTCAGCCACGGAAGGAGAGAATACAGCGTGTCTACTGCTACAGCTGCGGCGTCAGCCAGGAGGGGGTTTGTATGCAGCTATGTTGTGTTGTGGTATATCTGCTGCCTCAGTTTCTGTGTCAGCCAGAAGAGAATAAAAGTGTCTGCAGATCCTACAGCTCCTCGAGTCTGCTTCCAGCCTCTTAACTCGCCCCTTGCCTACCCTGGGTTCAACCAACAGTATGCACAGTAAGACAATTGGTGTAACAAACATGATACACAGTAATACAAAAATGTATTTAGAGAAATGACAAAAGCAAAAAATCAGACATAGAAGACAATGTATTTCTGCAAAGGCACATTTGCATCACCTTCTATATCCTCTGCAACCCCTGAGACAGCAAGACCAGCACCTCCTCCTCCTCCTCAGCTTACCCAAGATGAAGAGGATGAAGACCTTTATGATGATCCACTACCATTTGCTGATTAGTAAATAATCTTCATGCCTCTTTTGTGTGTGTGAGTGCCTTCATGTGAAAATCTAATAGCTGTACAGCAAGAACTGTAACAGACATTTCTATCATCATTATCATCATAGCCTAAGTATCATGTAGAACATCGTGTGCAAGAGGTACTAAAGTGTATAACCTACCCTTATATAAGCATAAGGTGAGTGATATTTAACATAAGATTAATAATGTGGAACTTTGCTTTCAAAGAATTACTTTATAATATGCCTCTCTTTCATATTGGAAAGTTTGCATCTCAGACTGTCATCATAGATGAGGCTTTAAAAAGCGGTAGTGAATATTAATAACACTGTATGCTATAAAATTTTATGATTTATTCATTAGCGTGTAGTCTTCACTGATGGCTAGTGTGAAGCGATTGTATTGATTACATTAGGTCACCACAAAACAATCATATTGCTGCTACCTCATTATCAATACATAAATCTTCATACTTATAGATACATAAGAATTTCTTTCACATCATCTTTTCATTCTTGATGTCTAGTGTTACTCATACATACAATATCTACAGTGTTTTGTATCATACAAGAAAATATCGACAGATAATTCATCTTGTAAACAGACAATGTACACTTATGGTGTCAATAAACACAATACAGTACTGTAGATGTATTTTCTCTTCCTTATAATTTTCTTAATAACAGTTTCTTTTCTGTAGATTACTTTATTGTAAGAATACAGTATATGTCTAACATTCAAAATATGTGCTAATTGATAATGTAATCAGTAACACTTCTAGTCAACAGTAGCCTATTAATAGTTCAGTTTGGGAAAGCCAAATTTACATGCAGACTTTTGACTATGTGGGTATTGGCACCCCTATCCCCCATGTTGTTCAAGGGTCAAATGTGTATATATGTATATACAGAGAGAGGGAGATGCATAAAGCATATATATGTGTGCATATACCTATGCTGCTGTTGCTGCTGCTAAGTCGCTTCAGTGGTGTCCGACTCTGTGCGACCCCATAGACGGCAGCCCACTAGGCTCCTCTGTCTCTGAGATTCTCCAGGCAAGAATACTGGAGTGGGTTGCCATTTCCTTCTCCAAGCATATACCTATATTGGCATTAAATATGTGTGTGGGGGGCAGGTATGTGTGTATGTGTAGAAAGGACATTAAGCATTCATTTTTCCTAAGATCACATATATAACACATATATTCCTAACACCATATATGTGTATATGTATACATACATATATATATACAGTATATACATGTATATATACAGCACACACACACGTACATATATATTATATACTGTAAAGTATAGTATATATGTTGACTATATATAGATAGATAGATACTTTAAAGGGATATAAGGCTTCCTGGTGGCTCAGTGGTAAAGAATCCACCCTGCAGTGCAGGCAACCCAAGAAATGAGTTTGATCCCTAGGTTGGGAAGATTCTCTGGAGGACGGCATGACAACCCACTCCAGTATTCTTGCCTGGAGAATCCCATGGACAGAGGAGCCTGGTGGGCTACAGTCCGTGGGTTTGCAGAGTCAGAGTCGATTGAAGCAACTACATAAAGGGATATAAAGTGAAGTGAAGTGAAGTCGTTCAGTCGTGTCCAACTCTTTGCGACCCCGTGAACTACATGTAGCCTACTAGGCTCCTCTGTCCATGGGATCTTCTAGGCAATAGCACTGGAGTGGGTTGCCATTTCCTTCTCCAGGGGATCTTCCCGACCCAGGGATCGAACCCGGGTCTCCCACATTGTAGACAGATGCTTAACTGTCTGAGCCACCAGGGAAGTAAAGGGCTATGTAACAGTGATATTTTAATCATTTCTTTTACATGTATTAGTTAAATAGATTAATGAAAAGGTACTCTCTTTTATGTATTATTTTGATAACCAAAGGTACAGTTTTCTCAGGAAACAAGATGAATGTTTGATACTATCTCTTTGTTTACTGACTGTCAAAAAGTGATCAACTCATGAATTTAAACACATTTGATGGGGTCTGATTCATTGACTTTACTGTCGTTATTGAAGAAGGTCAATTAGTTTCATCTTTGGCAGGTTGAAAGCCTCTTCAAGTTAGCTCTGGGTCATCAATTTTTTTTTTTTTTTTTTGCTGTCTAATATATATAACTGTTATCTGTGGGAAGGTCAGGTCTAATAGTAAGTGAAAGGCTTTCAGCTGTGTCTGATTCTTTTCGACCCCACTGACTATACAAACCATTGAATTCTTCAAGGCAGAATTCTGGAGTGGGTAGCCTTTCCCTTCTCCAGGGGATCTTCCCAACCCAGGGATCAAATCTAGGTCTCCCGTATTGCTGGTAGATTCTTTACCAGCTGAGCCACAAGGTCTAATAGAAGCTATTTATTTGCATCAGATGTGGAACCCCATTATGTGCATCAGTTCAGTTCAGTTCAGTTCAGTCGCTCAGTCATGTCCGACTCTTTGTGACCCCATGAACTGCAGCAGGCCAGGCCTCCCTGTCCATCACCAACTCCCGGAGTTCACTCAAACTCATGTCCATCGAGTCAGTGATGCCATCCAGCCATCTAATCCTCGGTCGTCCCCTTCTCCTCCTGCCCCCAACCCCTCCCAGCATCAGAGTCTTTTCCAATGAGTCAACTCTTCGCATGAGGTGGCCAAAGTATTGGAGTTTCAGCTTTAGCATCAGTCCTTCCAATGAACACCCAGGACTGATCTCCTTTAGAATGGACTGGTTGAATCTCCTTGCAGTCCAACTCTCAAGAGTCTTCTCCAACACCACAGTTCAGAAGCAGCAATTCTTCGGCACTCAGCTTTCTTCACAGTCCAACTCTCACATCCATACATGACCACTGGAAAAACCATAGCCTTGACTAGATGGACTTTTCTTGCAAAGTAATGTCTCTGCTTTTGAATATGCTATCTAGGTTGGTCATAACTTTCCTTCCAAGCAGTAAGCGTCTTTTAATTTCATGGCTGCAATCACTATCTGCAGTGATTTTGGAGCCCCAAAAAATAAAGTCTGACACTGTTTCCACTGTTTCCCCATCTAATTGCCATGAAGTGATGGGACCAGATACCATATTCTTCATTTTCTGAATGTTGAGCTTTAAGCCAACTTTTTCACTCTCTTCTTTCACTTTCATCAAGAGACTTTTTAGTTCCTCTTCACTTTCTGCCATAAGGGTGGTGTCATCTGCATATCTGAGGTTATTGATATTTCTCCCGGCAATCTTGATTCCAGCTTGTGCTTCTTCCAGTCCAGCGTTTCTCATGATGTACTCTCATAGAAGTTAAATAAGCATGGTGACAATATACAGCCTTGACGCACTCCTTTTTCTATTTGGAACCACTGTTGTTCCATGTCCAATTCTACCTGTTGCTTCCTGACTTGCATACAGATTTCTCAAGAGGCAGGTCAGGTGGTCTGGTATTCCCATCTCTTTCAGAATTTTCCACAGTTTATTGTGATCCACACAGTCAAAGGCTTTGGCATAGTCAATAAAGCAGAAATAGATGTTTTTCTGGAACTCTCTTGCTTTTTCCATGCCAGCGGATGTTGGCAATTTGATCTCTGGTTCCTCTGCCTTTTCTGAAACCAGCTTGAACATCAGGAAGTTCATGGTTCACATATTGCTGAAGCCTGGTTTGGAGAATTTTGAGCATTACCTGACTAGCATGTGAGATGAGTGCAATTGTGCAGTAAAGTTTGAGCATTCTTTGACAGTGCCTTTCTTTGGGATTGGAATGAAAACTGACTTTTTCCAGCCCTGTGGGCACGGCTGAGTTTTTCAAATTTGCTGCTATATTGAGTGTAGCACTTTCACAGCACCATCTTCTAGGATTTGAAATAGCTCAACTGGAATTCCATCATCTCCACTAGCTTTGTTTGTAGTGATGCTTTCTGAGGTCGACTTGACTTCACATTCCAGGATGTCTGGCTCTAAGTGAGTGATCACACCATCGTGATTACCTGGGTTGTGAAGATCTTTTTTGTACAGTTCTTCTGTGTATTCTTGCCACCTCTTCTTAATATCTTCTGCTTCTGTTAGGTCCATACCATCTGTCCTTTATCGAGCCCATCTTTGCATGAAATATCCCCTTGGTATCTCTAATTTTCTTGAGGAGATCTCTAGTCTTTCTCATTCTGTTGTTTTCCTCTATTTCTTTGCATTGATCGCTAAGGAAGACTTTCTTAACTCTCCTTGCTATTCTTTGGAACACTGCATTCAGATTATGTGCATTCTAAATCATAAATGATAAAGACTTTAATGGGAATGAATTCTCATTTATGGTGTTTCAAATCTCTCTCTCTTTCTCTCAGTATTAATAAGTTTACTAAGGGGTGGAATATCAAGGGCTAGGCAGTACAATATTGAATCTACAGAATCTTGAGTGCTTTAATGATTTTCTTGTATTACATATAAGTTGTTCATAAGTCAGGCTCATGCTGTAGATGCAGTTCAATGTAAATGAGACACATTCACAAGGAGTTAAAACCCAGAACTTCATGGACTTAGGTATTCAGAAAACAATTTAAGAAGTAACTTTTTCACATGGTATGGTGGCCAGAGTCCTGCACAGTTTTCAAATTTACCCTAGAAATATTTTTGAAGATAGTGATTTTTAAAAAATCTGTTCCTCTACCCACAGATTTTGACACCAAAATGTGGGGTTTTCTTTCACATCAGCTACTAATTCTCCAACTCTTGGGACATAAGTTGAGTGTCCTACAATTCAATTCTGACACTAATTATTCAGTTCTGCACTAACCTAGAATTAGTGCAGATCCTGCAGGCTAGGACCTAGTCCCACAAAGCTGCCCCCACTTCAGACACCAGTCAAAAGCCTCCAATTGTCAGTCAATGGACTGTGAATCTGGGGTTACTATGATTTTTCCTCAGTTTGTTAGCATTCAGTAATGCCTAATAGAACTTAGGGACACTCTTTATACTTATTGGTTAATTTTCAAAGATGTTATAAAGATACAGATGAGTATCCTGATGAAGAGGCATTATTATGTACATAGGAAAAGGTCCAGGATGGTCCCAAGTGCGGGAGCATCTGTCCCTTGGAGTTGGGGTGCACCATCCTCTCAGCATGTGGACATGTTCACCAACCCAGAAGCTCTTCAAATGTGGGAATTTACAGATTTATGGAGATAATTTATGGAACTTCCTCATGTAGGCATAATCAATCATCAGTTCAGTTTCCACCTCTCATACCCCCTCCCAGAAGATGATTGCTAACTATGTCATAGTCTTTCTGGTGAGCAGCCCCTTCCCAAAGCTATCTAGTAGCCCACCAAAAATAGTGTCATTTGAACAAAAGATGTCTCTATTATGCAGGAAATTCCAAGGGATTAAGGAGGTCTGAGTCAGAAACCAGGGAGGAGACAAAATACATATTTATTATTATTTCACAGTAATAAATGAATGCCAAAATATTGCAACTATACTCATACATTATACAATACTATTCTTCTTAGTATTCCATTTTGAATAGATGTCAGCAAACTCTTATCTACAATTTTTGATGTGAAATTATCTAAGCTCCAGAGAAAACTAGTAATGAGCCTTATACATACCATTTAAGAGATATAGCTACACATTTTCCTGCAGAAATACTAATATTTTATTATGGAATGCAGCCTCAGACCATACTGGTGGTAGCAAATAATAGAATATAGATATTCTAATATTTACTTTTCTAAACACATCTGACCCCAGATTTTGGATGAAAGTTTGTGGCTATGTAATCTATGCAGCTGCCACTTATTCCCCATCAACCACATTCTAGCAAATAATTTCTTTGAATAATCTCGTATTCCCTTATATACATATGCTTGTATGCATTTACTTTCCAAGTGGCTCACTGGTAAAGAATCCACCTTCCAAGCAGGAGACCAGGGTTTGATCCCTGGGTCGAGAGGATCCCTGGAAAAGGAGATGGCAACCCACTCCAGTATTCTTGCCTGGAAAATCCCATGGACAGAGGAGCCTAGCAGGACACACTCCATGAAATTGCAAAGAGTCAGACCCACCTGAGCGACTGAGCACTCACTCAGTAGGTCTGTCACACAATTTTAAATTTCCTGGCTCTTAATGTGAACGATTTCGTTTGCAACTTCACCTTCAAGGACAGTGCTATCTGGCATGGCTTTGGACCCAGGGGTTCCTTGCTGTGTCTGTAAATCTTCATGGCACTTATGAAGTGTTTGGGGCCATTAAAATCACTAAAGGTACAGATAGACGCTGTTTAAATGTTTGCTTAAATAATATGTTTTATCTGCCCTCCTTACATTTATTCGATCAGTTCTGAGAGCAAGTTCAGGCTGGTAGCTGAGGCAAAAAGAGCATGCTGGTGACTCAGTCATTCAGCTGATAGAGCACTTGGCTGGACACCTGAAACCACAGTGGCCCTTTGACCTTTATAAAAGTTTTGGCTTTAGTCTTAGATGTAAGTTAATAGACACCATTGTTTCATAGGAAGCAGAAGGAACACTGTTAAACTACAGCTTAATGAGGAGGAACATGATGATAATTTTGCAAATCTGTCTCAGCAGCTTTAGAAGTTTGCATTAGCTACTTTAAAAGTTTATATGGCACACCAAGATGTCTCTAAGCCTAACAAAAACATTATTAAAATGAGAAAATAACTGGGTCTGTTTGATACTTGATTTATCAGGAATAAAGAGTATCCAAACCAAAGCTACAGCTTTGGAGTAAAATGCTCTATAAACGGAAACCTAAATGTCTAATATATTTAATCATTTATAATAAAGGCACAAAAGTATTATTATTAAAAAATTGAATATATGAAGTGCAAATTGAAACAGTTCCAAAATCAGATTATGAAAGCAGGAACTTTTAAAATATTATTGACATCATAAACATTTAGTCATATTTAAATCTATAGTTTAAAATGCACCTATCATCAAAAAATATTTTAATTGGTGAAGTTATTCCAACTTATGTTAAAGTAAGAATGCATTATGTGTTAGATGTAAAAAAAAAAAAAAAAAACACAAAAAAACAAAAAACAAAACCTAAATCTCTCTAGAGATGTAGTGAATATTGTTAAAGTTCATTTAAAGTAATATCTTCATGCTCCTAAAATGCAATATAATACAATACCATAAAAAGATTATATTAGGCAGCCGCTTTGGCAAATACTTTTCTTGTGGATATGTACATAGTGCTGAGCTAAGAGTTTTGGTGGCAATTCCGAAGATAGGAAAGAAAGGGGCAGATAGACTCATCGTAATCTTGGGCTTTTTGTTTGTTTGCTTTTTTTCTCCGTTCAAGTGTGCTGTCTCAGGCTCCTTGCATCAAGAGTAACGGACTTGAAGTCTTCTTCCTCAATTAATCTGTCACTTCTTTTCTCCTTAGAGTTAGTTAAGCATCTTTCACTTCATTTTTCTCTTTGTTCTGTAACTTTTCCTACATCTTCTCCTCTAATTCTATTTTGCAGCTTGATTAAAACTGTGATCGTTTTTCCCTGCCCTCATGTTGATGATCTTTTTAAGGATTCTTATCAGAAAAAGGTTCTTTTTTTTTACTTCTTAGAACATGATAAAGGAAAAATTTGTTTCTCTTTTGAACCTGACCATTTTCATGGATGATCTGTGCCAGAAACAGTGCCATTTTTCAGATCACGTTATTGATAATCAGAGTTGAAACAGCAGACAACTGGATTTGGGTTTGTCCTTTCATTCCTAAATCCTTTAAGAAATGTACTCCACTCTTTCTGCCCCTAGTTAGTAAAAATTCAAGTTTCTTTGCTTCTCATCTTCCAATAGGATAGATCACTTAAGATATCCGTAGATAGCTGGAATCTTTCTCTTCATATTTGGAAATATTTAAAAAGCTGTAGTAATTTGATATATAATCTAAAAAAATAGGAATCAGAGAGGGGTGACCTAGAGAGAGAGATAATCCAAAGGTAATGTCTACTTGATTTTGTTGTGCCTTTTTCGCTTTGGAAAACTTACTTTTTAAACATATTTGCTTACAATCTTGTCAAAGTAGCTGTGTTTATTCACCTAAGAACACTATGCCAGGTAACATAAGGAGTGGTAAGGAAAAGGCTTCCTAGTGCTTAGGTGGGTGATAAAAGTTTTGTGGTGATCAATAACAGAAATTGATACTTCCACTGAGTCATTTATAGGTAGCCACAGAAAGCTCTGAATTACCTAACAAGAAAAAAGTCAACTCATCTGCATTATGCCCATTTTATACTTTTCCAAAAACTAAACTGATAATCTGTTTCTCTCTTTTTTTAAAATTAATTTATTTATCTAACTGGAGAATAACTACTTTACAATATTGTGATGGTTTTTTGCCATGCATCAGTGTGAATCAGCCATAGGTATTCATATCCCCTTCACCCTGAATCCCCTCCCACCACCCTCCCCACGCCATCCTTCCAGGCTGTCACAGAGCACCAGCTTTGCGTGTCCTGCTTCATGCATTGAACTCACACTGGTTATCTGTTTTACATATGGTCATGTATACGTTTCGATGCAATTCTCTCAAATTTTCCCACCCTCTCCCTCTTCCACTGAGTGCAAAAGTCTGTTCTTTACATCTGTGTCTCCTTTGCTGCCTTGTATGTCGAATCACTGGTACCATCTTTCTAAATTTCATGTATATACGTTAATATATTGTATTTGTCATTCTCCTTCTGACTTACTTCACTTTGTATAATAGGCTCTAGGTTCATCCACCTCATTATAACTGACTCAAATGCATTCCTTTACATAGATGAGTAATTTTCCATTGCATATATGTACCGCAACTTCCTTGTCCATTCTTCTGCCAGTGGACACCTAGGTTGCTTCCTTGTCCTCAGTTCAGTTCAGTCACTCAGTCATGTTCGACTCTTTGCGACCCCATGGACTGTAGCACGCCAGGTCTCCCTGTCCATCACCAACTCCCAAAGTTTTCTCAAACTCATGTCCGTTGAATTGGTGATGCCATCCAACTGCCTCATCCTCTGTTGTCCCCTTCTCCTCCTGCCCTCAATCTTTCCCAGCATCAGTGTCTTTTCAAATGAGTCAGCTGTTCGCATCAGGTGGCCTAAGTATTGGAGTTTCGGCTTCAACATCAGTCCTTCCAATGAACACCCAGGACTGATCTCCTTTAGAATGGACTGGATGAACCTCCTTGCAGTCCAACTGACTCTCAAGAGTCTTCTCCAACACCACAGTTCAAAAGTATCAATTCTTCGGTGCTCAGCTTTCTTTATAGTCCAACTCTCACATCCATACATGACTACTGGAAAAACCATAGCCTTGACTAGACTGCTGCACAGTGCTGGAGCAGCCAAGAGGAGATTCCTTGTCCTAACTATTGTAAATAGTGGTGCAATGGACATTGAGGTACTTGTGTCTTTTTCAATTCTGGTTTCCTTGGGATATATGCCCAGTAGTGGAATTGCTGTGTGGAATGGTCATTTTATTCCTAGTTTTTTAAGCAATCTCTGTATGATTCTCCACAGTAGTTGTATTACTTTGCATTCCCACCAACAGTGTAAGAGGGTTCCCTTTTCTCCACACCCTCTCCAGCATTTATTGTTTGTAGACTTTTTGATAATGGCCATTCTGATCAGTGTGAGATAATATCTCATGGTTTAGATTTGTGCATTTCTCTGATAATGAGTGATGATAAGCATCTCTTCATGTGTTTATTAGCCATCTCTATGTCCACTTTGGAGAAATATCTAAGTTTAAGTTTTTTCCCCACTTTTTGATTGGGCTTTTCATTTCTCTGGTATTGAGCTGCATGAACTGCTTGTATATTTTGGAGATTAATTCTTTGTCAGTTGTTTCATTTGCTTTTATTTTCTTCCATTTTGAGGACTGTCTTTTCACCTTGCTTACAATTTTTTTCATTGCACAGAAGCTTTTAAGCTTACTTAGGTCCTATTTGTTTTTCTTGTATTAGTTTTACTGAGACATAATGAACAATCTTTAAAATGTACCCTTTAAAGTCTACCATTTTTGGGGTTTTATGTTATTTACAGAGTTGTGCAACCATCATCACTACCTAACTTTAGAACATTTTCATCACTCTAAAGCTCAATAGGAGTCACTTCCTATTGCCTCCCTCCTCTTTTCCTCCAGCAATCTTTAATTTACTTTCTGTTTCTATAGATTTCTTTTTTCTGGACTTTTCATGTAAATTGAATCATATATGGCCTTTTTTTGATTTAATTCATTAATTTGCATTTTCAAGGTTTATCCATGTGGTACCATGTATCAGTACTTCATTCATTTTTATTGGCAATTAACATTGCCTTGTATTGGTATACAACACTTTGTTTATCAATTCATCTGTTGATGGGCATTGGGATTGTTGGCTTGAAGTGGTATTTCTGTAGTTTTGATTTGTTAAAACATCTACTTCTGCTTCATTGAATATGTTAAAGCCTTTGACTGTGTGGATCACAACAAACTGGAAAATTCTTCAAGAGTTGGGACCACCTTACCTGCATCCTGTAAAACCTGTATGCAGATCAAGAAGCAATAGTTAGAACTGGACATGGAACAGAGGGAAAGGAGTACATCAAGGCTGAATATTGTCACTTTGTTCATTTAACTTACATGCAGAGCACATCATGAGAAATGCTGGACTGGATGAAGCACAAGCTGGAATCCAGATTGCTGGGAGAAAATCAATAACCTCAGATATGCAGATAAAAACCGCCTTACAGCAGAAACCAAAGAGGAACTAAAAAGTCTCTTGATAAAGGTGAAAGAGGAGAGTGAAAAAGCCGGTTTAAAACTCAACATTCAAAAAACTAAGATAATGGCATCTAGTCCCATCACTTCATGGCAAATAGATGGGGGAACAATGAAAACAGTGACAGACTTTACTTTCTTGGGTTTCACAGTCACTGCAGATGGTGACTGCAGCCATGAAATTAAAAGACGTTTGCTCCTTGGAAGAAAAGTTATGACCAACCTAGACAGCATATTAAAAAGCAGAGACATTACCTTGCTAACAAAGGTCCATATAGTCAAAGCTAGGGTGTTTCTAGTAGTCATGCATGGATGTGAGAGTTGGACTATTAAGAAAGCTGAGTGCCAAAGAATTGATGCTTTTGAACTGTGGTTTTGGAGAAGATTCTTGAGAGTCCCTTGGGCTTCAAGGAGATCCAACCAGTCAGTCCTAAAGGAAATAAATCTTGAATATACATTGGAAGGACTGAGCTGAAGCTCCAATACTGTGGTCACCTGATGTAAAGAGTATATTCATTAGAAAAGACCCTGATGCTGAGAAAGATTGAGAGCAGGAGGAGAAGGGGACGACAGAGGACAAGACAGCTGGACGGCATCACCGACTCAATGGACATGAGTCTGAGCAAGCTCTGGGCGATAGTGAAGGACAGGGAAGCCTGGCGTGCTGCAGTCCATGGGGTCACAAAGAATCAGACATGACTGAGAGACTGAACAACAACAGTAGCCAGGGATATTAAGCATATTTTCATGTTCTCATTGGACAGTCTGTATAACTTCTTTGGATACATGTCTATTCAAATCTTTGCCAAGTTTCCATTTGGGTTATTTGTCTATCTGCTGTTGAGTAAATATCCTTACATGTGCAGAATAAAAAGTCCCTCATATTATATAGAATTGACAATGCTTTTTTTCATTTGTGATTTATTTTTTTACCTTATTTGTGCTATCCTTTGAAGTACAGTTCAGTTCAGTCGCTCAGTCGTGTCTGACTCTTTGCGACCCCATGAATCACAGCACGCCAGGCCTCCCTGTCCATCACCAACTCACGTCCATCAAGTCAGTGATGCCATCCAGCCATTTCATCCTCTGTCTTCCCCTTCTCCTCCTGCCCCCAATCCCTACCAGCATCAGAGTCATTTCCAATGAGTCATCTCTTCACATGTGGTGGCCAAAGTACTGGAATTTCAGCTTTAGCATCATTCCTTCCAAAGAAATCCCAGGGCTGATCTTCAGAATGGACTGGTTGGATCTCCTTGCAGTCCAAGGGACTCTCAAGAGTCTTTTCCAACACCACAGTTCAAAAGCATCAATTCTTCAGCACTCAGCCTTCTTCACAGTCCAACTCTCACATCCATACATGACCACAGGAAAAACCATAGCCTTGACTAGACGGACCTTAGTCGGCAAAGTAATGTCTCTGCTTTTGAATATGCTATCTAGGTTGGTCATAACTTTTCTTCCAAGCAGTAAGCGTCTTTTAATTTCATGGCTAAAGTCACCATCTGCAGTGATTTGGGAGCCCCCCCAAAATAAAGTCTAACACTGTTTCCACTGTTTCCCCATCTATTTCCCATGAAGTGACGGGACCAGGTGCCATGATCTTCGTTTTCTGAATGTTGAGCTTTAAGCCAACTTTTTCACTCTCTTCTTTCACTTTCATCAAGAGGCTTTTTAGTTCCTCTTCACTTTCTGCCATAAGGGTGGTGTCATCTGCATATCTGAGGTTATTGATATTTCCCCCGGCAATCTTGATTCCAGCTTGTGTTTCTTCCAGCCCAGCGTTTCTCATGATGTACTCTGCATATAAGTTAAATTAGCAGGGTGACAATATACAGCCTTGATGTACTCCTTTTCCTATTTGGAACCACTGTTGTTCCATGTCCAGTTCTACCTGTTGCTTCCTGACCTGCATACAGATTTCTCAAGAGGCAGGTCAGGTGGTCTGCTATTTCCAACTCTTTAAGAATTTGGGGTTTGACTTATTATGATTGAGCCTCTCCTACCATCTTGCTGTGGCTTCTTCTTTGGACGTGGGATATCTTTTTCTGGTAGGTTCCACTATCCTCCTGTCACTGGTTCCTCAACAGCTAGTTGTGGTTTTGGTGCTCTTACAGGAGGAGGTCCTATCTAGTATTCTTCCTGGGAAATCTCATGAACAGAGGAGCTGTGTGGATTACTGTCCAGGGGATCGCAAGAGTCAGACATGACTTAGTGAATAAACCACCACCATCATTCCTCAGTACTATGAATTTCATATTTTATATTCTTTTCTTTCATAAGTGTTTATGTCAAGTAATTCTGACTTTCAAGTGAATATTTTGAATGAATAACAGTGACTTTCATTCATTTGATTATTCAGCCAGAAGCATAGAATCATATTGAAAATCAATTTTAATGTTAATAAGAGTGTTAAGGAAAAAAAACTCTTTTAGAAATTTCCAGATATAAAGAAAAGTATATTAAGTTTCACCATATAAAACAGCAAGTATTCAGTCATTTTGACCTACAGAAAATGGTAACACTATAAGCTTCAATGTATAAATAAAAGTCTGGAAGTTTTTCAATATTGGCAAATTGTAGAGGTTTCAGACTATTCCAAGAAGCTCTATTTTTTTCAACATTTTTACCTTTGTCTAATTGTTTACTTAGGCTTATTAGTCATAAAAACTAAGTTATAGTAAATCATATGAAATTTTTTGTAAGGGTACATGTGACAGAGAACACTAGAGACTCAAGTATAAAGCTCCGTGAGAACAGAGATTTGTCTTAATATTCATCAGTTTATTCCTCAAAGTCTACTACACTGCCTGACATAGAAGGGGTGATAAATACATAAGTGTTGTATCTAAAATATATTGTATATACCCAGAAGAATATCCATTCCTCTATTGATCAACATTTATGTCTTGGCTGTCAACTGTACTTCACTAAAAAAATTTTAAATGCTGTAAGACCAAATCTGGGGCAGCAGCCGAGAGGAGTAACCCGACATCCAAGGAGTGGTGGCTGCATGGGAGCAGGAGGGCTGAGAAGAGCTACTCAACGTTCAAGGTCAGGAGGGGCGGCTGTGAGGAGATAACCCTCCTCCAAGGTAAGGAGCAGCTGCTGTGCTTTGCTGGAGCAGCCATGAAGAGATACCCCACGACCAAGTAAGAGAAATCCAAGTAAGAAGGTAGATGTTGTGAGAGGGCATCAGAGGGCAGACACACTGAAACCATACTCACAGAAAACTAGTCAATCTGATTACACAGACCACAGCCTTGTCTAACTCAATGTAACTAAGCCATGCCGTATGGGGCCACCCAAGATGGGTGGGTCATGGTGGAGAGGTCTTACAGAATGTGGTCCACTGGAGAAGGGAATGGCAAACCACTTCAGTATTCTTGCCTTGAGAACCCCATGAACAGTATGAAAAGGCAAAATGATAGGATATTAAAAGAGGAACTTCCCAGGTCGGTACTTGCCAAATATGTTACAGGAGATCAGTGGAGAAATAACTCCAGAAAGAACAAAGGGATGCAGCCAAAGTAAAAACAATACCCAGCTGTGGATGTGACTGGTGATAGAAGCAAGGTCCGATGCTGTTAAGAGCAATATTGCATAGGAATCTGGAATGTCTGGTCCATGAATCAAGTCAAATTGGAAGTGGTCAAACAGGAGATGGCAAGAGTGAACGTTGACATTCTAGGAATCAGCGAACTAAAATGGACTGGGATGGGTGAATTTAACTCAGATGACCATTATATCTACTACTGTGGGCAGGAATCCCTCAGAAGAAATGGAGTAGCCATCGTGGTCAACAACAGAATCTGAAATGCAGTACCTAGATGCAATCTCAAAAACGACAGAATGATTTCTGTTCGTTTCCAAGGCAAACTATTCAATATCACAGTGATCCAAGCCTATGCCCCAACCAGTAATGCTAAAGAAGCTGAAGTTGAATGGCTCTATGAAGACCTACAAGACCTTTTAGAACTAACTCTCAAGAAAGATGTCCTTTTCATTACAGGGGACTAGAATGCAAAAGTAGGAAGTCAAGAAACACCTGGGGTAACAGGCAAATTTGGCCTCGGAGTACGGAATGATGCAGGGCAAAGACTAATAGAGTTTTGCCTAGAGAACGCACTGGTCATAGCAAACACCCTCTTCCAACAACACAAGAGAAGACTCTACACATGAACATTACCAGATGGTCAACACCAAAATCAGATTGATTATAGTCTTTGCAGCCAAAGATGGAGAAGCTCTATACAGTCAACAAAAACAAGACCAGGAGCTTACTGTGGCTCACATCATGAACTCCTTATTACCAAATTCAGACTCAAATTGAAGAAAGTAGGGAAAACCACTAGATCATTCAGGTATGACCTAAACCAAATCCCTTATTTTTATACAGTGGAAGTGAGAAATAGATTTAAGGGCCTAGATCTGATATATAGAGTGCCTGATGAACTATGGATGGAGGTTCGTGACATTGTACAGGAGACAAGGATCAAGACCATCCTGTGGAAAAGAAATGGTAAAAAAGCAACATGGCTGTCTGGGGAGGCCTTACAAATAGCTGTGAAAAGAAGAGAAGTGAAAAGAAAAGGAGAAAAGAAAAGATATAAATAAACATTTACATGCAGAGTTCCAAAGAATAGCAAGGAGAGATAAGAAAACCTTTCTCAGCGATCAATGCAAAGAGAGGAAAACAACAGAATGGGAAAGACTAGAGATCTCTTCAAGAACATTAGTGATACTAAGGGAACATTTCATGCAAAGATGGGCATGACAAAGGACAGAAACGGTATGAATCTAACAGAAGCAGAAGATATTAAGAAGAGGTGGCAAGAATACACAGGAGAACTATACAAAAAATGATCCTCATGACCAAGATAATCACAATGGTGTGATCACTCACCTAGAGCCAGACATCCTGGAATGTGAAGTCAAGTGGGCCTTAGAAAGCATCACTACAAACAAAGCTAGTGGAGGTGATGGAAATCCAGTTGAGCTATATCAAATCCTGGAAGGTGATGCTGTGAAAGTGTTGGACTCAATATGCCAGCATTTGGGAAACTCAGCCATGCCCACAGGACTGGAAAAGGTCAGTTTTCATTCCAATCTCAAAGAAAGGCAATGCCAAAGGATGTTCAAATGACTGCACAGTTACACTCATCTCACACTCTAGTAAAGTAATGCTCAGAATTCTCCAAGCCAGGCTTCAGCAATATGTGAACTGTGAACTTCCAGATGTTCAAGCTGGTTTTAGAAAAGGCAGAGGCACCAGAGATCAAATTGCCAACATCCACTGGATCATCGAAAAAGCAAGAGAGTTCCAGAAAAACTTCTATTTCTGCTTTATTTGCTATGACAAAGCCATTGACTGGGTGGATCACAATAAACTGTGGAAAATTCTGAAAGAGATAGGAATACCAGACCACCTGACCTCCCTCTTAAGAAACCTATATGCAGGTCAGGAAGCAACAGTTATTACTGGACATGGAACAACAGACTGGTTCCAAATAGGAAAAGGAGTACATCAAGGCGGTATATTGTAAACCTGCTTATTTAACTTATATGAGAGTACATCATGAGAAATCCTGGGCTTGAGGAAGCACAAGCTGGAATCAAGATTGCTGGGAGAAATATCAGTAACCTCAGATATGCAGATAACACCACCCTTATGGCAGAAAGTGAAGAGGAACTAAAAAGTCTCTTGATGAAAGTGAAAGAAGAGAGTGAAAAAGTTGGCTTAAAGCTCAACATTTAGAAAATCAAGATCATGGCATCTGGTCCCATCACTTCATGGCAGATAGATGGGGAAACAGCGGAAACAGTGTCAGACTTTATTTTTGGGGGCTCCCAAATCACTGCAGATGGTGACTTTAGCCATGAAATTAAAAGATGCTTACTGCTTGGAAGGAAAGTTATGATCAATCTAGATAGCATATTCAAAAGCAGAGACATTACTTTGCCAACAAAGGTCTGTCTAGTCAAGGCTATGGTTTTTCCTGTGGTCATGTATGGATGTGAGAGTTGGACTGTGAAGAAAGCTGAGTGCTGAAGAATTGCTGCTTTTGAACTGTGGTGTTGGAGAAGACTCTTGAGAGTCCCTTGGACTGCAAGGAGATCCAACCAGTCCATTCTGAAGGAAATCAGTCCTGGGTGTTCTTTGGAAGGACTGATGCTAAAGCCGAAACTCCAATACTTTGGTCACCTCATGCGAAGAATTGACTCATTGGAAAAGAGTCTATTGCTGGGAGGGATTGAAGGCAGGAGGAGAAGGGGATGACAGAGGATGAGATGGCTGGATGGCATCACCGACTCAATTGACATGAGTTTGAGTGAACTCTGGCAGTTGGTGATGGACAGGGAGACCTGGCGTGCTGCGATTCATGGGGTCGCAAACAATCAGACATGACTCAGCAACTGAAATGAACTGAACTGAACCGAAGACCAAATCTACAAAAAGACACACAGAGAGTCATCACACAGAATGAAATACATTTTTAGAATTAAGAGGATATAGGAAGCACTTGTGTTCTTAGTCACAAGACACTGTACATGAATGCTCAGTAGCTTAAGTTATGTCTGACTCTTTGCTACACTGTGGACTGTAGCCCATCAATCTGCTCTGTCCAGGGGATTCTCCATGCAAAAATATTGGAGTGGGTTTCCATGCCCTCTCCAGGGGACCTTTCTGACCTGGGGATCGAACCCATGTCTCTTCCATCTCTTGCACTGGTAGGTGGGTTCTTCATCATTAGTGCCACCTAAGAAGACCATAAGTCTCTTTTAATCTTCAATCTAGGGTTCTGCCACTGAGGTAATTTAACTGTTTTCTATGTGTTTGATTCTTTCTCTGAAACTATAAGCTCTTTATGCATCCACCCTCTTCCATATCTTTGTTCCTTTCCTGCTTTCTCCAAAATTCAGCTTGCTATGACTCATTTCTCTTCCCAAGCCCAGTTGCACCCAAGGATCACAAATATAATATCCAGCACTTCTTAATTTCACAATCTTAACTTTGTTTATGTTACTAACTGCTTAATATTTTTTCATAGTTGGTATGTGCCTAGATACATGGTATTTTTAGGCACTGCGGGGACTAACAAAATAAACACACACACACACACAAAGATGTTCAGGGCATCCTTTACTAGCCTGGGTCTAGAGACAGGAGATTCAAACTGGTAAAACTGAAGACAAGCAGAGAAAAATGTGGCTAGTGGGAAAGTCCTGTGGCAGGGGTAAGGAGAAGCTTGAGGATAATGATCCCCATGGTCAGCTCTCTATGGCCAGCTGTGCCATGCTGTAGTGCTGTCCTCCTCAACATCACTGGCCCCGTCTCCTCGGGAAATTCAATGGAACACTGCAGCCTTGCTTAGGGTTTTGTTTAGGGGATGAATGAAGTGGAATGATATTGCATGAAAAGCGGTCTCAGATATAGAGAGAGATTGAAGACACAGGAACAGAGAACAATAGTGAGAGGCAGGTTAAAATGGGAAACAATGTTCAGCATGTATTAACCTAGGGACAGATGGGAGGGGCAAAACTAAAACATTTCCCCCCAAAATGTGAGATGACGTCAGTTCCTGAAAGGGTTATGCTTAAAATTAAGGGCTATTTGCGTTTACCTCTATGGTTGATAGCACTTCACCCACTTTGACTTTCTCATTCTTCCTCACTCCTGATGTTGTTCTTCTAGGTAAAAATAAAATAAAACCTCCTGCCGATCCTCAAATCCTTTCTATGAAGGCAGAAGAGAATACAGTAATTTTATTACTGAATAAGCATTAATCTTCGCATGTGGCTCAGTGGGCAAAGAATTCACCTGCAATGCAGGAGACACAGGACATGCGAGTTTGGCCCCTGGGTCAGGAAGATCTCCTGGAGAAGGGTATGCAACCTATTCCAGTATTCTTACCTGGAGAATCCCATGGCTAGTATAGTCTGATGAGCTACAGTCCATAGGGTCACAAAAAGTTGGACATGACTGAAGTGACTGAGTACAAGCATTAATGTAGACTTTGTGTGCATCATGGGCAATTTGCTGAAAAAGTTGTAAGGATGGAAAGAAATCTCACTCTTTTATAAAAATAGCCAGGCATGTGCCATCCATTCCCTCTGTTCTTGGGAGCAGTGATAATTGGCACACAGGTAAGGGGACTTAACAGAACCATTTGTTCCACAAGGTTCATCTTAAGTTCACTTGATATCAGCATGACATCTGTGTTAGCTAATTATTTTTATCCATTAGAAAACACACTGTCATATGTCTCTATGACAAGCAGGTAGTAACAATTTAGAGCCAAGTGTTGCTCATAAATTCCCATAGAGATGAGGAGATGGACTATCTTTCATGTGTCTAACTCAAAGAGAGAACTCCAAGGCCCTTAAGGAAAACATTCCTGGGCTGTAAAATGTGTTGTTCAGTTGCTCAGTCATGTTCAACTCTTTGCAACTCCATGGACTTCAGCACACCAGGATTCCCTATTCTTCACTATCTCCCAGAATTTGCTCAAGCTCATGCCTACTGAGTCAGTGATGCCATCCAGTCATCTAGTCCTTTGTCACCCCTTTCTCCTTCTGCCCTCAATCTTTCCCAGCATCGTGATCTTTTCCAGTGAGTCGACACTTCATATCAGGTGGCCAAAGTATTGAAGCTTCAGTATCAGTCTTTCCAATGAATGTTCAGGGTTGATTTCCTTTAGGAGTCACTGGTTTGATCTCTTTGCTGTCCAAGGGACTCCAACAGTCTTCTCTAGCACCATAGTTCAAAAGCATCAATTGCTTCTCACATTTGTACATGACTACTGGAAAAATCAAACCTTTCACTATATGGACCTTTGTTGGCACAATGATGTCTCTGCTTAATACACTGTCTAGATTTGTCATACCTTTTCTTCCAATTTTCATGGCTGTAATCACCATCTGCACTGATTTTTGAGCCCCCCAAAATACAGTATGTCATTGTCTCCCTTTTTTTCCCATTTGCCATGAAGTGATGGGACAAGATGCCATGATCTTAGTTTTCTGAATGTCGAATTTTAAGCCAGCTTTTTCACTCTCCTCTTTCACTTTCATCAAGAGGCTGTTTAGTTCTTCTTTACTTTCTGCCATAAAGGTGGTGTCATCTGCATATCTGAGGTTATTGATATTTCTGCCAGCCATCTGATTCTTGAGCTTCACCTAGCTTGCCATTTCACATGATGTACTCTGCATATAAATTAAATAAGCAGGGTAACAATATACAACCTTGACATACTCCTTTTCTAATTTTGAACCAGTTCATCGTTCCATGTCCAGTTCTAACTGTTGCTCCTGTGCTGCATATGCTTCTCAGAAGGCAGGTAAGGTGGTCTGGTATTCCTATCTCTTTAAGAATGTTCCACGGTTTGTTGTGATCCACACAGTCAAAGGCTTTAGTGTAGTCAATGAAGCAGAAATGGATCTTTTTCTGTAATTCCCTTGCTTTTTCCATGATCCCACAGATGCTGGCAATTTCATCTCTGGTTCCTCTGCCTTTTCTAAATCCAGCTTGAACATCTGGAAGTTCACAGTTCACATTCTGTTGAAGGCTGGCTTGAAGGATTTTGAGCATTACCTTGCTAGCATGTGCAATGACTGCAACTGTGCAGCAGTCTGGGCATTCTTTGGATTTGCGACCTCCTTCGAAAGGACTTATGCCAGCACCGTTGTATTCACTGCCCCCGACCCCATGGCAGGTCACTGTTGACCCACATCTCTGCAGGGGACTCCTGGGCCCTCACAGGCAAGTCTGGCTCAGTTTCTTGTGGGGTCACTGCTCCTTTCTCCTGGATCTTGGTGTGCACAAGGTTTTGTTTGTGCCCTCCAAGAATCTTGCCCTTCAAGAACTATAGACAGAGTTTCATGACATTGTACAGGAGGCAGTGGTCAAAACCATTCCCAAGGAAAAGAAATGCAAGTGGCAAAAGGGCAAAATGGTTGTCTGAGGAGGCCTTACAAATAGCTGAGAAAAGAAGAGAAGCTGAAGGCAAAAGAGAAATGGAAAGCTATATACATCTGAGTGCAGAGTTCCAAAGAATCTCAAGGAGAGATAAGAAAGCCTTCCTAAGTGATCAATGCAAAGAAATAGAGGAAAACAATAGAATGGGAAAGACTAGAGATCTCACCAAGAAGGTTTGATATACCAAGGGAACATTTGATGCAAAGACGGGCACAATAAAGGACAGAAACGTATGGACCTAACAGAAGCAGAAGATATTAAGAAGAGGTGGGAAGAATACACAGAGGAACGATCCAAAAAAAGGTCTTTATGACCCAGATAACCACGATGGTGTGATCACTCACCTAGAGCCAGACAACCAATTTTGTGAAGTCAAGTGGGCCTTAGGAAGCATCATGACGAACAAAGCTGGTGGAAGTGATGGAATTCCACTTGAACTATTTCAGATCCTAAAAGATAATTCTGTTAAATTGCTGCACTCAATATGCCAGCAAATTTGAAGAACTAAGCAGTGGTCACAGGACTGGAAAAGTTCAGTTTTTATTCCAATCCCAAAGAAAGACAATGCCAAAGGAAGTTCAAATTACTGCACAATTCCACTCATCTCACATGCTAGCAAAGTAATACTCAAAATTCTTCAAGCCAGGCTTCAACAGTACTTGATCTAAGAACTTCCAGATGTTTAAATTGGATTTAGAAAAGGCAGAGGAAGCAGAAATCAAATTGCCAACATCCGTTGGATCATAGAAAAAGCAAGAGAGTTTAAGAAAAATATCTGCTTCTGCTTTATTGACTATGACAAAGTCTTTGACTGTGCAGATCACAACAAACTGTGGAAAATTCTGAAAGAGATGGGAATACCAGACCACCTGACCTGCTCCTGAGAAATCCGTATGCAGGTTGAGAAGCAGCAGTCAGGACTAGACTTAGAACAATGGACTGGTTCCAAATTGGGGAAGGAGTACAACAAAGGCTGTATATTGTCACCCTGCTTATTTAACTTCTATGCAAAGTACATCATGTGAAATGCAGGGCTGGATGAAGTACAACCAGGAATCAAGATTGCCGGGAGAAATATCAATAACCTTAGATATGCAGATGATACCACCCTTATGTCACAGAGCAAAGAGGAACTAAATAGCCTCTTGATGAAAGTAAGAGGAGGGTAAAAATGTTGGCTTAAAACTCAACATTCTGAAAATTAAGATCATGGCATCTGGTCCCATCACTTCATGGCAAATAGATGGGGAAACAATGGAGACAGCAACAGAATTTATTTTTTTGGGCTCCAAAATCACTGCAGATGGTGACTGCAGCCATGATATTAAAAGACACTTACTCCTTGGAAGAAACATTATGATGAACTTAGAGAGCATATTAAAAATCAGAGACATTACTTTGCCAAGAAAGGTCCATCAAGTCAAAGCTATGGTTTTTCCAGTAGTCATGTATGGATGTGAGAATTGAACCATAAAGAAAGCTGAACACCAAAGAATTAATGCTTTTGAACTGTGGTTTTGGAGAAGACTCTTGAGAGTCCCTTAGACAGCAAGGAGATCCAACCAGTCAATCCTAAAGGAAATCAATCCTGAATATTCATTGTAAAGACTGATGTTAAAGCTAAAGCTCTAGTATCTTGGCCACCTGATGGCAACTGACTCAGAAAAGACCCTGATTCTGGGAAAGATTGAATGCAGGACGAGAAAGGGACTACAGAGGATGAGATGGTTTGGTGGTATCACAGACTCAATGGACATGAGTTTGGGCAAGCTCCAGGAGTTGGTGATGGACAGCAAAGCCTGGCTTGCTGCAGTCCTCAGTGTCACAAAGAGTTAGACATGACTGAGTGATTGAACTGAACTGAGTGCAGCTCTTTAAGAGCATCATTTTTTAGGATTTAAAATAGCTCAGCTGGAATTCCATGACATTCACTACCTTTGTTCATAGTAATGCTTCCTAAGGCCCACCTGACTTCATACTCCAGGATATCTGCATGCGGTGAGTGATTACTCATTTGTGGTTATCTGGGTCACTAAGACCTTTTTTGTACAGTTCTGTGTATTCTTGCCACCTCTTCTTAGTATCTTCTGGTTCTTTAAGGTCCATACTCTTTCTGGTTGTAAAATTGCAAGAGGCTTTTTCTTAGCTTCTTGGGACTTACAAATCAAAGGGACAGAGAATTAATTTACACTGATATATTTAAAAATATATATATATAAGGGGAAAAACAGAAGGGGATTTTTCTCCCTATAGACACCAGAGAAAATTAAATAAATAAATAAATTAGGATTGCTTTTTCCCCTTGTACTGTATGGCAGTAGTTCTCAGAATGGGGTGATTTTAAAATTCCTGGATGCATTTTTGGTTGTCACAGTGGAAGAAGGGGAATACCAGCATCTAGCATACAGGCCAGGGATGTTAAAACATCCTACAACACACAAGAGAGCCTTCCATGACAAAGAAATATCCAGCTCAATATCTCAGAAGTGCTGAGGCTGAGCAAGCTTGCACTTTAAGAAAAGTAACCAAGTCATTTATCATCTAAACTGAAACACTTTTTAGAATGGAAAGCTGGTATGATTATTATAAGGCTGGGACAGCAGATATATATAATATCTATATCATGTTGTCCAGAAGACAATTACCAATGATGTGAGAGTCATAAATTATGTTCAGGATATTTATACCTCTTAGAGTCTCTCAGAATGTGCTCGGAAACACTGAAAAATTAACATTCTGCAAAGGAGTGGAAGTGTGCCCTGATTTTCAGTGTTCACGATTATGTAACGTGGTTGATTTCGATCTATCACATGACTCACGAAATGTGGAGCTTTGGTGAGGTGTGCAGGAGCACATCATTATGCAGGACTCACACCATGCAAACAGCAAAAGTGTCGACAACCTCTGGAGCAAAGAAAATAGTGAAGTAATAAGGAAGTGAGAAATGGGGAATATTTATCACTTTGTTTCTAAGGTGATTTCATTATAAGCTTATGTTTTTTAAAAGGGGTGCTTTTAACAGTGAAGTCCAAATTCCCTGCAGATTTGTCAGTGAGTTTCATGAGATGGCATGGGCTGGATCCAATATACCTCTGTAATTTATCTTATGATGTAGCTAGAAATAAAATTTCACTTCCAAGCTGAGAATGTAAAGTAACTACCAAAAGTGAGAGACTGCCGCCTAAACTCTTCTCCTTCTCCCTCCCCTCAAAAGAAGAAAATTCACTTATTTAATTGTTCAGAGCTCAGGTATTTCTCAGTGAAAAGGATGACCTCGAAAGCAAGTGTTTTGGCTCCATGTTGTCTCTGCAGCCTCTTGCCACAGTGTGGCACATTGACCCTAGTCTTTAAATAAGGTCCCAGAATGGCAAGTCCAGAGATGAAGACAGAAAAATTTGGGAGGTAGGAACTCCCTGTGCCAGAATTCCACTTTCACAATATTCAGGAAAAATCTTCACAACCTGTATAGTTATGGTTGCGGCCCCTTCCTGGTTTCATCCTAGAATGAGGCAAGAATTACCTGTTGTACTAATATCATTGAAAATGATTTGCCAGCACTTCTTAGACTTGTCAAGCGTGTTATGTTAGCTCCATTTTAGTCTTGTCTCAATAAATATCATGTTTGGAAAAAAAAGGTGTTAAAAACATATTTAAAAGACCACAACAATATTTTATAATAATATAAATGATATTATCAATATATTTATTGATTAACTAGCTGTAATACTTTTCATAATTATCTATAACGTGCTCCCTTTCAGTTCGGTTCAGTCGCTCAGTCGTGTCCGACTCTTTGCGACCCCATGAATCGCAGCACGCCAGGCCTCCCTGTCCACCACCATCTCCCGGAGTTCACTCAGACTCACGTCCATCCAGTCCGTGATGCCATCCAGCCATCTCACCCTCTGTCGGTCCCCTTCTCCTCCTGCCCCCAATCCCTCCCAGCATCAGAGTCTTTTCCAATGAGCCAACTCTTCGCATGAGGTGGCCAAAGTACTGGAGCTTCAGCTTTAGCATCATTCCTTCCAAAGAAATCCCAGGACTGATCTCCTTCAGAATGGACTGGTTGGATCTCCTTGCCGTCCGAGGGACTCTCAAGAGTCTTCTCCAACACCACAGTTCAAAAGCATCGATTCTTCGGCGCTCAGCCTTCTTCACAGTCCAACTCTCACATCCATACATGACCACAGGAAAAACCATAGCCTTGACTAGACGGACCTTAGTCGGCAAAGTAACATCTCTGCTTTTGAATATACTATCTAGGTTGGTCATAACTTTTCTTCCAAGCAGTAAGCGTCTTTTAATTTCATGGCTGCAGTCACCATCTGCAGTGATTTTGGAGCCCAGAAAAATAAAGTCTGACACTGTTTCTAGTGTTTCCCCATCTATTTCCCATGAAGTGATGGGACCAGATGCCATGATCTTTGTTTTCTGAATGTTGAGCTTTAAGCCAACTTTTTCACTCTCCTGTTTCACTTTCATCAAGAGGCTTTTGAGTTCCTCTTCACTTTCTGCCATAAGGGTGGTGTCATCTGCATATCTGAGGTTATTGATATTTCTCCCAGCAATCTTGATTCCAGCTTGTGCTTCTTCCAGCCCAGCGTTTCTCATGATGTACTCAGCATAGAAGTTAAATAAGCAGGGTGACAGTATACAGGCTTGATGTACTCCTTTTCCTATTTAGAACCAGTCTGTTGTTCCATGTCCAGTTCTACCTGTTGCTTCCTGACCTGCATACAGATTTCTCCAGAGGCAGGTTAGGTGGTCGTTGTATAAAACCTTATATCCATCTGAACTCAGGACTGTTGAAGGGGTTGAATTTTGGCCTTTGGAGGAGTTAGTTATCTACAAACTCTCATATTTTTTTCTGGTTTTAGACTATTCAGTTTTCTTCTCAGTCACACTAAAAAAGGTCTCATTTAAAACATTATTCAAGTAATTTATATATATATATATATATATATTTCTTACAATTAAAACTTTTTTTTGTACCTGGTTATACTATCTCCTTACTTAATATGTTGTATTGATATATTATCTTAGTTTACTGTATGCCAAACACTCCACAGGATTTTCCATCTTAAAAGACCAGACTTTTGGTTTTATTTGTTTAAACTGACTTACTCATTGCTGAAGTCTAGCATTCATGTATAAATCATAGGTGTATAGCTCATTTTCAAAGAAAGAGCACACCCATGAGATCACCACTCAGATTAAGTGAAAGTCACTTTCTGGCACCCAGAAACTTGCTGCTGCTACTGCTAAGTCGCTTCAGTCGTGTCCGACTCTGTGCAACCCCATAGACAGCAGCCCATGAGGCTCCCCGTCCCTGGGATTCTCCAGGCAAGAACACTGGAGTGGGTTGCTATTTCCTTCTCCAATGCAGGAAAGTGAAAAGTGAAAGTGAAGTTGCTCAGTCATGTCTGACTCTTAGCGACCCCATGGACTGCAGCCTACCAGGCTCCTCCATCCATGGGATTTTCCAGACAAGAGTACTGGAGTGGGGTGCCATTGCCTTCTCATTTGGTCCTAATTGCAGCACATGTCTTTGTCTCCAAATTAATCAGTATTCTGACTCCAATTACTATAGATAAGAGTTCAATTCAGTTGATCAGTCATGTTCGACTCTTTATGACCCCATGGACTACAGCACACCAGGCTTCTCTGTCCATCACCAACTCCTGGAGCTTGCTCGAACTCCTGTCCATCAGATCGGTGATGCCATCCATCCATCTCATCCTCTGTCATCTCCTTCTCCGCCTGACTTCAGTGTTGATAGTGGCTTCTGATCAGGGCATGATTAAAAAGATAGTATTATAATTTGGTATTTTCTTTATCTTTGTATGTCAGTGCAGCTTAGTGACTTCACCATTAATATGATTTATTAATCTTAGAGATCTACTTCACAGTTATTTAACTATAGGACTAGATAGCAATATATTGAAAAAGATGTAATTATCATTTTTTTCACCTGGATTGTTTAGCAATCAAGTTTAGTGGAAAGAACATAGGCTCTGGACTGATACAGACCTGGATCTGTGTCTCACTAGAGTCATTCAACTGATGTGTAACCTTGGCCTGAAGAACCCATTTTTCCGACCCTCAGTATCTTCATTTACTACATAGGAATAAGAGCAGTAATATAGGTAAATATGAACAGTAATCAAGATAACATAACAAAGCATCTAGTATTATGTTTGCTACAATGAATAGGACCCACATATGTTAGTAATGACAAAGGAAATAATAAAATATGTTTGAATAATGCAATGTAAAGTGATGATAAAAACAAAGTTCAGGCTGTGTGCTCCCATGGTTGAGCATTTAAATCTTAACTGTGCCAATGACAAGCTATATTAAATACACAGAATACATTCACACTTCTGGTAAGTGACTCATTGTCTGCACCTCTAAAAGTAAGTTTTCACATCTGTAAATTAGAAAATGATACTCATGGATGTAAAAATTTTCACTTATATAATGAAAATTAAAGATTGCATATATAAGAAACTTAGCACAGTTTCTATGTTAAGAAGTCTGCCATCTATGGTAACTATTGTCTTACTGCTGCTGTCAAGCAATGTGAAGATTAAATATGCAAGGGTATGGAAAGTTCTGGATAGGGTGCCTGGGCCAGGAAATAATAACACTATTGTAGTTACCTCCACTACAACATGGAGAAGACAATGGCACCCCACTCCAGTACTCTTGCCTGGAAAATCCCATGGACGGAGGTGCCTGGTAGGCTGCAGTCCATGGGGTCGCTAAGAGTCGGACACGACTGAGCGGCTTCACGTTTACTTTCCACTTTCATGCATTGGAGAAGGAAATGGCAACCCACTCCAGTGTTCTTGTCTGGAGAATCCCAGGGATGGGGGAGCCTGGTGGGCTGCCATCTCTGGGATTGCACAGAGTGGGACATGACTGAAGCAACTTAGCAGCAGCAGCAGCAGCAGCAGCAGCCACTACAACATCCACTACCACTGCTACCAAAAACTGGGTCTGCAATTCCAAACTTCTAAAGGTCAGAACTAAACAAATGAGCATGATGCATGGAGGATGTGGATAGGACAAAATAATTCCTGAAACTGTCCACAGTCACTGTACACTCACCTTAATCCTAAGGATTAACTTCTTACTGATAAACGTATCTTCTCAAAGGAAAAAAAAATTTTTTTTGGTTGTTGTTTTTCGGTCCCTATATAGAAACAAGGTCTCATTTGTTTTTCATCACAAAAAATACCTCTTGGATTTTTCTTCAAAAAGCTGTTCTAAACTGGCAGCATGTGTGTCCTCGCCAGAACACAGCAAGACTATGAAAATAACTGTCCAGAAATTTGAGAGCCCTGGATTCTCTTCTCTTTGGCATCTTTAACCTTGCTGGTAATCAGATTTTCTGGACCCCAGTAAGTTTTCTTATTTCTCATTTAATGAACTCGGACCTTTTTTTCCTAGACAGGAGTAAACACCCATGAATGAATTTTACTCACTAGGATACATTGAATTGTTTGTCTATGAAACAGCTGGATTCACTATCTGGAAGAACCACAGAAGACTTCTTCCTCGTTAATACTGTGAAAATAAAAACAGTCTTTCTTTTCCAGTAAGTTAAAAGAGGACCTACTTAAGAGTGACTGAAGGAGAAAGCATGGACCATTACAAGAAATAATGTATCCCCGAGGACATACAAAAGAACAGTGAGGTGGAAGATATATTTTTCCAGTCCTATCTAAACATTTGGGTAATATGACCTAATATTCCTCACTGGAACTGAAACTCCAGTACTTTGGCCACCTCATGAGAAGAGTTGACTCACTGGAAAAAACTCTGATGCTGGGAGGGATTGGGGGCAGGAGAAGAAGGGGACGACCGAGGATGAGATGGCTGAATGGCATCACGGACTCAATGGACGTGAGTCTGAGTGAACTCCGGGAGATGGTGATGGACAGGGAGGCCTGGCGTGCTGCGATTTGTGGGGTCGCAAAGAGTCGGACACGACTGAGCGACTGAACTGAACTGAACTGAACTGATTCCTCACTGGAGATCTGTCATGTTATGTACTTGTAGTATAATGGCATTAATCAAATATCAAAAACAGATTAAGATGAACTAGGGATTTTAATGTGTTAAAGTTAATTTGAATTTTAATGTTTGTGGCTCTTGATAATTGTGACAACTTAATGAGATGTTATCCTCATTATATTTTTATTGAAGTAGTTAACTTACAGTGTTGTGTTTCTTTCTGCTGTAGAGCAATGTGATTCGTTATATTATATATATATATGCATGCATGTATGCTAAGTCACTTCAGTCATGTCTGACTCTTTGTGACTCTATGGACTTTAGCCAGCCAGGCTCCTCTGTCCATGGGATTCTCCAGGCAAGAATACTGGGGTGGATTGCTGTGCCCTCCTCCAGGGATCTTCCAAACCAAGGGATGGAACTTGTGTCTCTTATGTCTCCTGCACTGGCAGGCAGATTCTTTACCACTAGTGCTTCCTGGAAAGCCTGTGTATATATATACACACTCTCTTTTTATATTCTTTTCTGCTGTGGTTTACCACAGGTTATTGAATATAGTTCCCTATGCTATACAGTAGGACCTTCTTGCTTTTTTAGTCCACATACAATAGCTTACATCAGCTAACCCCAACCTCCCATTCCATTCCTTCCCCACCCCTCTCCCTGTTGACAACCAAAAGTCTATGCCTGTGAGTTTGTTTCTTGTTCATAGATTAGTCCATTTGTGTCATATTTTAGATTCTTCATATAAGTGATATCATATGATATTTGTCTTTCTCTTTCTGACTCACTTCACTCAGTATGATGGTCTCTTGTTCCATCTATGTGACTACAAATGGCTTTTTTTTTTCTTTTTTATGGCTGAATAACATTCCATTGTATGTATGTACCACATCTTTCTTCACTCATCTGTTGGTGGACATTTAGGTTTTCTATATCTTAACTGGTGTGAATAGCACTGCTATGTACCTAGGAGTGCATATATCTGTTTGAATTACAGTTTTGTCTGGGTATATGCCCAGGAGTGGGATTTCTGGATCACATAATAACCCTATTTTCAGTTTTTTGAGGAATTTACATACTGTTTTGCATAATGGCTTCACCAAATTACATTCCCACCAATAGTGTAGGATATTTCCCTTTTTTCCACACCTTCTCCAGCATTTGTTATTTGTAAACTTTTTAATGATGGTCATTAAATGACCTTCATTAAATGGCCACTAATCAGATGGTTTGATTGGTGTGAAGTGATACCTCACTGTAGTTTTTTTTTTTTTTTAAAGATTACTGATTTTATTTTTCTAATTTTAAGATCTAAGTCAAAAGAGTTATTAGAAGAGATTTGGAGACTCAATTACGATAACATTATGGATGCTGAGAACTAGTACCTGGCTACCTATTTAATCAAAGTGTCAATAAGATATTTTAAAATAATATCAAGCAGAGTATATTGGGCTTCCTTTGTGGCTCAGCAATGAAGAATCCTGCAGAAGACTTTCAGGAGACCTGGGCTCAATCCCTGTGTTGGGAAGATCCCCTGGAGAAGGGAATGGCAACCCACTCCAGTGTTCCCACCTGGAGAATCCTGTGGACAGAGGAGTCTTGTGGGCTACAGTCCATGGGGTAGCAAAAGATTCAGAGTGAGAGACTATGCAATAAACATAGTAACATGATTGAAGGAGTTTTAGCTCTTTCATAAGTGAATCTTTCTTCATTATTTTTTCTTTTTTAAAAATAATTAAGGACATTAATAAAAGTCAATACAATAAAAGTCAGAACAAAAAATATATTCTGATGAGATACGGAGCCTCTACTATTTGAATAGATTTTACAGAGGATACACAAAAACATTTTAAAATCCCTTGTTAAGATTAATTTATTATGTTAACAGAGAGAAATCTAAATTCTAATATTTCATGAATATATTTGAAATAAAATATTCACAAGCTCCTCTTTATTCCTTAAGTTATCCCACAACCAAATTCTTCAAAATTCAACAAATTTGCCAAAATTTTAATACATTTCATAGCTTCTTTTCAGACTAAGCTATTATAATTCAAGGCAAATAAAATTACTTTCCTCAAATTCTCAACAACTTGCTCTATGTCCTCAGATTTTTGTTCATTAGTGTGCTCTCTTGAGAATATTCTGGAACAGATGCACACCCTTTAATGTAGGATTATATCACTCTCTTTTTCTTTTTAATTAATTAATTAATTTTAATTGGAGGGTAATTAGTGTACAATAGTGTGGTGGTTTTTGCCATACATAGACATGAATCAGCTACAGGTGCACGTGGGTCTTCCCATCCTGAACCCCCTCCCTCTGCCCTCCCCACTGCATCCATCCAGGTTGTTCTAGAACACTGGCTTTGAGTGCCCTGCTTCATGCATTGCACTTATACTGATCATCTGTTTTACATATGGTAATATACTTGTTTCAATGTTACTCTCTCAAATCATCCCACCCTTGCCTTCTCCCACATAGTCTGAAAGTCTGTTCTTTACATCTGTGTTTCTTTTGCTACCTTGCATATAGGAAAGTTGTTACTGTCTTTCTAAATTCCATATATATGTATTAATATACTGTGTTGATGTTTCTCTTTCTGACTTACTTCAGTCTGTATAAGCTCTAGCTTCATCCACCTCATTAGAATTGACTCAAATGGGTTGTTTTTTATAGCTGACTAATATTTCATTGTGTATATGTACCACAACTTCCTTATCCATTCATCTGCCAATGAACATCTAGGTTGCTTCTCTTCCAGAAAACTGCAGAGGAAGGTAAACTCACAAACTCATTCTATGAGGCCACCATCACCATAATACCAAAAACAGACAAAGATTCCACTAAAAAAGAAAACTACAGGCCAATCACTGATGAACATAGATGCAAAATTCCTCAACAAAATTCTAGCAAAAAGAATCCAACAACATATTAAAAAGATCATACATCATGATGAAGTGGGCTTTATTTCAGGGATGTAAGGATTCTTCAATATTTGCAAATCAATAAATGTGATACACCATATTAACAAATTGAAATAAAACCATATGATTATCTCAATAGATGCAGAGAAAGCCTTTGACAACACCTAACACCCATTTATGATTAAAAAAAAAAAAAACTCTCCAGAAAGCAGGCATAGAAAGAACATACCTCAATATAATAAAAGCCACATATGACAAACCCACAGCAAACATTATCCTCAATGGTGAAAAGTTGAAAGCATTTCTTCAAAAATCAGGAATAAGACAAGGGGGCCCACTCTCATCATTACTGTTCAACATAGTTTTGGAAGTCCTATCCACAGCAATCAGAGAAGAAAAAGAAATAAAAGGAATCTAGACTGGAAAAGAAGAAGTGAAATTCTAACTGTTTGCAGATGACATGATCCTCTACATAGAAAACCCTAAAGATACCAGCAGAAAGTTACTAGAGCTAATCAGTGATATAGCAAAGTTTCAGGATATAAAATTAGCACACAGAAATCCCTTGCCTTCCTATACACTAACAATGACAAATCAGAAAGAGAAATTTAAAAAAAAAAATCCCATTCACCATTGCAATGAAAAGAATAAAATACTTAGGAATAAATTTACCTAAAGAAACAAGAGACCTATATATAGAAAACTATAAAGCACTGATGAAACAAATCAAAGATGGCACAAATAGATGGAGAAATATACCATGTTCATGGATTGGAAGAATCAATTTGGTGAAAATGAATATATTACCCAAAGCAATCTATAGAATCAATGCAATCCCTATCAAGCTACCAATGATATTTTTCACAGAACTAGAGCAAATAATTTAACAATTTGTATGGAAACACAAAAAAACCTCGAATAGCCAAAGCAATCTTGAGAAAGAAGAATGGAACTGGAGGAATCAAGCTTTCTGACTTCAGACTATACTACAAAGTCACAGTCATCAAGGCAGTATGGTACTGGCACAAAGACAGAAATATAGATCCATGGAACAAAATAGAAAGCCCAGCAATAAATCTATGCATCTATGAACACCTTATCTTTGACAAAGGTGACAAAAATATACAATGGAGAAAAGACAACCTCTTTAACAAGTAGTGCTGGGAAACCTGGTCCAACCATTTGTAAAAGAATGAAACTAGAACACTTTCTAACACTATACACAAAAATAAACTCAACATGGATTAAAGATCTAAATATAAGACCAGAAACTATAAAACTCTTAGAGAAAAGCATAGGCAGAACACTCTCAGACATAAATCACAGCAAGATCCTCTATGACCCTCCTCCCAGAGTAATGGAAATAAAAACAAAAATAAACAAATCAAATGTAAAAGCTTTTCACAACGAAGGAAACTATAAGCAAGGTGAAAAGGCAATGAAACAACAGACGAAGAATTAATCTCTAAAGTATACAAGAAGCTCATGCAGCTCAATACCAGAAAAACGAACAACCCAATCAAGATATGGGCCAAAGAACTAAACAGACATTTCTCCAAAGAAGACATACAGATGACTAATAAACACATGAAAAGATGCTCAACGTCACTCATTAGAGAAATGCAAATCAAAACCACAATGAGGTATCATTCATGCCGGTCAGAATGGCCACCATCAAAAAGTATACAAACAATAGTAAATGCTGGAGGGGGTGTGAAGAAAAGGGAACCCTCTTGCACAGCTGGTGGGAATGCAAACTGGTAGCCACTATGGAGAACAGTGTGCAGATTCCTTAAGAAACTGGAAATAGAACCAAAACTGCTGGGCATGCACACTGAGGAAACCAAAACTGAAAGAGACACACGTGCCCAATGTTCAGTGCAGCACTGCTTGCAATAGCTAGGACATGGAAGCAACCTAGATATCCATCAGCTCCTTGTAGATTTGATTTACATTTCTCTAATTATTAGCAATGTTGAGCATCTTTTCCTGTGCCTGCTTGCCATCTTTCTCTCTTCAGGCCTCAGTTCTCTTTTTGTTGCAGCCCATGTATGGATGTGAGAGCTGGGCTGTGAAAAAAGCTTGAACTGTAGTGTTGGAAAAGACTTTTGAGAGTCCCTTGGACTGCAAGGAGATCCAACCAGTCCACACTCTAAAGGAGATCAGTCCTGGGCACTCTTTGGAAGGAATGATGCTAAAGCTGAAACTCCAGTACTTTGGCCACCTCATGCAAAGAGTTGACTCATTGGAAAGGACTCTGATGCTGTGAGGGATTGGGGGCAGGAGGAGAAGGGGCAGAGGATGAGATGGCTGGATGGCATCACTGATTTGATGGATGTGAGTTTGAGTGAACTCATGGGATGGCAGATGGTGATGGACAGGGAGACCTGGCGTGCTGCAATTCATGGGGTCGCAAAGAGTCGGACACGACTGAGTGACTGAACTGAAATGAACTGCTATTGACTTTTTAATAAAAATCTGGTATCCTCTTTTCCTAAATGAGACAACTCACTTGATCTTCACGTGCTCTATCAGTTCAGTTCAGTCGCTCAGTCGTGTCCGATTCTCTGCGACCCCCTGTATCGCAGCACGCCAGGCCTCCGTGTCCATCACCAACTCCTGGAGTTCACTCAGACTCACGTCCATCGAGTTGGTGATGCCATCCAGCCATCTCATCCTCTGTAGCCCCCTTCTCCTCCTGCCCCCAATCCCTCCCATCATCAGAGTCTTTTCCAATGAGTCAACCCTTCGCATGAGGTGGCCAAAGTACTGGAGTTTCAGCTTTAGCATCATTCCTTCCAAAGAAATCCCAGGGCTGATCTCCTTCAGAATGGACTGGTTGGATCTCCTTGCAGTCCACGGGACTCTCAAGACTTTGATGTTGAGAGGGATTGGGGGCAGGAGGAGAAGGGGACGACAGAGGATGAGATGGCTGGATGGCATCATTGACTCTATGGTCGTGAGTCTGAGTGAACTCGGGGAGATGGTGATGGACAGGGAGGCCTGGCGTGCTGCAATTCATGGGGTCGCAGAGTCAGACACGACTGAGCGACTGAACTGAACTGATAGAGCACATGAAGATCGAATCAGTTGTCTCATTTAGGAAAAGAGGATACCAGATTTTCATTTAGCAAAAGTCAATAGCAGTTCAGTTCAGATCTTCACCTGCTCGATCAGAGTAATTAAATCTCATAAGGATTACAGGCAGGTAGTGAATAATCTGTGACCATCCCACCCTACCCAGCCCCATCCCACGAACAGGGAGAACTTGCTGGAAAAAGTACAACACCCAGATCAAATGAGCCCAGCTCAAGCTCCATGTTCTTAATGCAGGAAAGCTCCCCTTTTCTGGAATCTGACACTAACAATATAAAAGGTTCTTTGAGATGAGCTGGGTACCAAACTGTAAATTTAGATCCCATTGCTTTGGTTTTATTTGATGCCCATGGAGAAGATAGCTGTTATTACATGACAGTCTGTGATGGAGATTTATTATCCTGTGGTCCAGGTAAGATTCACTTACATATGTCTATTGCAGATATCTTTTTCTGTATAAGGATGCTCTTTAAAAGCCTCTTTGTTACTTGAAATATAAATTTCCAAGTATTGACTAGAGAGAAGTGTGGGACAGTGTTCAGTCAACATTTATCCCAGTTGTCTGTATCTAGGTGGTAAGATTTGGGATGAAGTCTTTACTCTCTTTCTTTTGTCTTTCTGTACTACTCTAATTCTCTACAACTAATGGGTGTTGTTTACATAACCAATGAAAGGTGAATCCCACCATATCAGTGTAAATGGAGTCCAAAAAATTCAATTTCTTAAAATGCATGTCATGTTAGTAAAATGGTAAAATTATTTTTCAGTTAGATCGTCTTATCACAAATGTGTAAAATAAAGAAAGTAAACCTGTAGTGACCCCAAATGATATCACCTTGAACTCAGAAAGTCCCACTCCAGATAAGCACAGGGCAGTCACTTCCAAGCAACTCCATGCACCAGCCTATGTGCATTTGAACGTGAATGTGGGGTAAGAATGTGCACCAAATGACAGTTCTGTAACATCCAAATTCATATCACAGCAAAGTATTACCAAAGTATTTTATTGTATTCCCTAAAATAACAACTTCTGATGACTAAGAGTAAATTATTTATTAATTTAATTTTGAGAGACTGTCTTTTGTTAACTCATATCATGTGCCTTAATCTCTGCCTCAAGTAATGTCCTATGTTTGCCTGTTTTTTGTGTGTAATGAGAATGTACAACAAAGAGAGCTAAGGGATCATAAAGGGCTAAGGTGACCTCAGAGGGAGAAGCAGAATGAGAGACAGAAAACGGCACAGGTAGGAAGGTTTAGATGAACATTGGGTGGTTAACCTTATTGAGAGGTTAAAGTCTCCAGACCACATTATGTATGAAACAAATGAGCCTAGAAAGGTATTACTGGTTATAAATGTATTGCCCTTAGGACTCTAAATTCCTTGAGTGTGAGATTTTCTTTTTCTTATCCCTGGATTTCTGGACTACGCCTCTTTGCACCTCACTGAAAAAAGCCTGATGGACTCCAAGCTTAAATTTGGTTTAAAATTCAATAACAAGGCTACTTCATTTTGGTTCAGTGGCTCTTTGCTCCCAGTGCAGGGGGCCTTGGTTTGACCCCTGGTCAGGAATCTAGATCCTGCATGCTTCAGTAAAGACCCAGTTCAGCCAAATAAATAAATATTTTTTTTTTATAAAATTCAACAATACAATGCTTTCTGCTGTTAGCAATAAACCTTATTTAAAGGAGAAATAGTGACATAGTTAGGAGTGTAAAACTAGGGAATACCTCTACTGTGGTTATTTCATATCCTTTATCTTACTTGTTCATCTGCTTTGCTAAAATTCTATGATGACTGCAATTCCTCATCCTTTATTAGAATTTTTGGTTAATTCCAGAGACCTTGAGCTTTCTCTATTTATCTCTTAGAGTAGAGAATATATATAAGCTGTCCCTCTGTAACTCTAGTTGTTGTTCACAATTTGCTGCTACAGTGATCAATTCAGGCCTGAGAAGTCTTTAAAGAGAAGGGCAGAAACACTGAGAAGACCAGTATCGATCAGGACTACAAAAGCATGATGTCACCAAAGCATGATGGTGGGTCTTTACAAGAGGACAGAGATGCTAAAGGTTCTTCATGGTTCTCATTAAAAAGTGAAACAAAGAAACAAATAAATACATAATGTACTTATTTGTCTTTTTAAAAGGAATACTCTTAATGGTGTGTTCCTCTAGAATCATGAACTTTTCTCTCCAATTAATTTCCAAATACAGATGTCAAAGTGGAAATTTTTGACTAAAAATCTACATTTTCATGTTTATTTGGACATTGTCATATTTTTGTTTGTTTTTAATAAACAAAATCATTTTAATAGATGGTTTTTTCTCTAAGAAAAGTACTGAATTCTTTTTATTAGAATAAAAACTTCACTTGGAGATTATGCAGTTTTCATTAGTAAAAATAAATTCCTCAGTTCTTTTATTATTGTTATCAGTTGATTTTCATGGCAATGAGCTTCATTTTAATGTTTCAGAGCAAATATCACATCACCTTTATTATGTTATTTATTGTTTTCTTTCAAGCCATCATGCATAGGGTTTTGAAAGTGCATACACACAAATGAGCAACATACCTAACATTTCAGGTAAATACATAATGGCTGAAAATTCAGAGCTAGTTCAAAAGTTTGAGAGAACATAATTGAATCAGTTGCTTATCCCAAGGCCTCTTGTTCAGTGTACATGTTTTGTATATTTGGGAAAAGACAGCATCAGCTCTACCATCTTAGAGTTTTCTTATTTCTCTTGCACCTTTCATCTCAAGATCTTCTTGTGCCTTCACTCTCCTAAAAACACTCTGGCTGGCTTTAGTTCACTTATTTGGCTTTCCAGCTTGAAGGAAACTTTTAAAGAAAGAGGTCATATATCACCCTAGCAACCTGGTTGGAGGGAAGGGATGTATTCTAAAACATAATAGAGCAAAGGCAGCACCTGGCAGATTTTGTTATTGTTAGCCAATTCTTAAGTGATCATATTGTCCTGGTGAAAAGTGAAAAATGCCAGGTCCTGAAGAAAGGTGCTAGAAATGTTTCCTAAGACACTATGTGCAGTGGCAAGATCAGTTTATTAGTTTCAGAAGAGTACAAGTAGCTACTAGGTTAGCATAAGCTATCTTTTTCTTTAAAAATTGAGTAACTGTTGAAATGCATCAAGCTGGATATAAACAGTCACAGTCTGAGAACTTATAAAACTATAGATATGACCTAGAAAGAAGTTATAGATTGAATGATGCTAGTGCCATCTCAGTGTACACACATCATCTCTCTATTAAAGAAAATAGGAGCTCATGTAAGGTGGCTATGCGGAGACATCCTCACAAACAATAGGCATCTGTTCTCCTCTCTTTATTTGCTTCATTCCTCTCTTCATTCCTCTCCTGTTCTTCATTCCTCTCCTGTTCTTCATTTGTGGTGTTGTAAACCAGACATGCATGAATTTTCCTGTCAATCATGAATTAATACTTGTTTTTTTCTTTACTTTTCTTCTGCAATTTTCAGATCAAGGCTGGAGCCAAAACTGTTTACACACTTCTGTACCAAACTTGAATCAAAAAATTAGAAAGACTAAAAGGAGCTATTAATTTAAGATCAGAAATACTTCTCAGCATTGTATATTATTCCCATTAACATTGTCTTTTTCTCTTTAACATGCAATTTCATCCTGGTCCAACAGAAAGAAAAAGGAGAATAAATAAAATTCCAGGTAGATGGAAGAGGTACTTTGGACTTGCTATAGCTGTATTATTGCAAAGCTGACAGGCACCAGTTCTCTGGCAGCTCTCTGTATAAATCACCCCAAGTTGATAATTGTCAAATTTTCCCCATACTAAGGAAAGGATTCTGTTGTAGCAGAATCTCCACTGAATTCCAACAGCAAATTACTTTTGACAAGAAGCTAAATGGACTCTTAATCATCATCTTATCTGAACAATTTCAGTACTGATGGAATACATCAGAAAAGAGGACTCTCATAGTTTGGATTATAAAGAGTAAACTTTAAGAGTGAGTGCTTATAGTCAGAAAAAGGAGTGCATTTGAGTCAGTTCTAATGAGGTGGATGAACCTAGAGCCTATTATACAGAATGAAGTAAGTCAGAAAGAGAAATATAAATATCATATACTAATGCATGTATATAGAATCTAGAAAGATGGTACTGATGAATTATTTGCAGGGCAGCAGTGGAAAAACAGACATAGAGAATAGACCTATGGACATGGCAGGAGGGGAGAAGGGAGATGGTGAGATGTATAGAGAGAGTAACATGGAAATTTACATTCAGTTCAGTTCAATTGCTCAGTCGTGTCTGACTCTTTGCGACCCCATGAATCGCAGCACACCAGGTCTCCCTGTCCATCACCAACTCCCGGAGTTCACTGAAACTCATGTGCATCAAGTCAGTGATGCCACCTAGCCATCTCATCCTCTGTCGTCCCCTTTTCCTCCTACCTCCAATCCCTCCCAGCATCAGACTCTTCCAATGAGTCAACTCTTCACATGAGGTGGCCAAAGTACTGGAGTTTCAGCTTTAGTATCATTCCTTCCAAAGAACACCCAGGGCTGATCTCCTTCAGAATGGACTGGTTGGATCTCCTTGCAGTCCAAGGGACTCTCAAGAGTCTGCTCCAACACCACAGTCTGAAAGCAGCAATTCTTTGGTGCTCAGCTTTCTTCACAATCCAACTCTCACATCCATACATGACCACTGGAAAAACCATATCCTTGACTAGACTGACCTTTGTTGGCAAAGTAATGTCTCTGCTTTTCAATATGCTATCTAGTTTGGTCATAATTTTTCTTCCAAGGAGTAAGTGTCTTTTAATTTACATTACCATATGTAAAATAGATAGCCAATGGAAGGGTGGGATGGAGAGGGAAATGGGAGGGAGGTTCAGGAAGGTGGGGACATGGGTATACCTATGGCCGATTCTTGCTGATGTTTGACAGAAAACAACAAAATTCTGTAGAACAATTGCCTTTCAACTAAAAAAGAAAGAGTCAGTGCTCATGTCCTTGCTTCCAGGATGATGCATTTTCATTTTTATGATGTTATAGGGTAGAAATATTAGGAGAAAATGATTTTCACAATAATCCAAGAACATAAGCATGGCCTGTGTTCTCTGCAATCAGAAGACTGACTACATGTCCTATTGAAAAGAGAACTGAAAGTGTTAGTTACTCAGTGATGTCTGACTCTTTGTGACCCCATGGACTGTAGCCCATCGAGCTCCTATCTCCTATTAATCTAAGGCTTAGCTCACTGCCCACCATCCCTCCAATTAAATTGCCTTTTCTCCCACATGTTGGAGTCTTTCCTGTGTCTAATCCTAGGAATTCCTAAAAGGTAGTAAGTGATAGTTTAAATATTGCTTGCTAACTCTTGAGCAATTCTCAAAGGTCTAGAAATCCACACAGTCTTTCAGGAGTGGAATTTAGAAATACACTTCAAACACTTTAGAGATGTTTATATGTTTTAATTCTGAAAATTTATTCCAAGAAGTTTTAGTAAATAAACAATCTGGAATATACATAACACTAATAATGAGATATACAACTTTAAAATTCAAATGATCAAAATGCCCACTAATGGAAGATTGTTGAAATTAATTTGGGGGAGGATATTACATCAGCAAAATGGCAAAATAGAAAGCCCTGAAATATCCTCCCCACCTCCAAATCCCAATACATAACACCGTTTCAAAATCAATAAACATACTTGTTACCTATGTGAGGAATCTGGAGGGCAGTTGAGAGGCTCCTGTAGCATACATGAGTATGAAATCAGCCCACATCAGAGCTCTTAGGAAAATCTGAGACACCCTCTCACCATAGTCCCTCACCTTGGCACAGAGCCATAAGATTGGGAGGAAAGCCCTGCTCCCAGCTTCTCTCTGGGGAGGGAAAGAAAGGACCAGACAACACATAACATTTGGATTTCTCAGGGGACTGCCAGAGGAACTGGCTTCTGTCATACTTGAATCTGGGGCTGACAGCAGCTCTTGGGAGCTCTCAGGCTGGGAGAACAAGATATTGAGAACAAAGATGGTGATTTGGACTGGTGTGCAAGCAGTCCACCTTAGCTCCTCCCCATAGCTCACAGTAGAGTGAGCAAGTGATCCACTCCAAATCTCACTTTCACCCTTGGGAGGTTAGACCACATATCAAAAATTCTCTTTCCAAGGGCTGCCCAAGGGACTGGCTTCTGCCATGCTTGTCTTAGAGCATTGCCAGGACTCACTATACTCTAAATGCTGAAAGGCACTGAAAGTAAAGATGGCAGTTTGGACCAGCAGGCAAGCATTCCCCAGAGTCCCTCTAACTGGCTCAGCACAAAGCGAGTTGCTGAAAACCTCCAGACCCCAGCTTCTCCTTGAGGAAGGGAAGATTTGGACCGAGTGTTCAATACTCCATCTGTTCCAGGGGCTGCCCAGGCATTGGGTTCTGCTCTGCTTGCCTTGCTGATAGGACACAGCACACTCTAGATACCCTGGGGGGTCACTGAGGATAATATTGGTTCAGACTGCCATGCAGTCATCTACCCCTGCAAGACTGCAAGCCCCTGGCTTCTTGTTGAGGAAGAGAAGAGAAGACAGAACTGTGCACCAGATATTTAGACTTTCCAGGTGACCATCCACCCAACACTCCGGCCTCAGTCTTTGCCACCTCAGAACAAGAATGGGACCCAGTACATCCTAGATGCCTGGGGGGGGGTGGGGGGGGGGGGTGGAGGGGGGATATGTGAGAACAAAAAAATGTTTGAAGGGTGATGCTGCTTCAAAGGACTCACAGAATGTCAGACAAACACAAGAGGAATCAAGAGAGTACAACGTCTTGGAAATAAAAATAAGTAAGCCATCAAAGTCCTTTAATTGGAAATTTACACATACAAATCCAAAGAAGACACATACAGAGAGAAAGCTTGAGAGGCATCCTGAATCTCTTGCCAGATTGATTGGTGATGTTCTTAGACTGTGTGGGACCAGATCATGAAGACTGGTAAAGGTGTCAGCTTTTTCTAATGCACGGATGCCAATACAGAGTTAAGGAAAGTGAAGAAACAGGAAAATATAGTCCCCCAAATGGAACAAGATAAAGCACCAGTAACCAAACGTAATGGAACAGTGGTATATGAATCACCTGACAAAAATTCAAAACAAGCACTATAAAGATCTCCAATAAACTTAGGAGAAAACATGTGAACAATAAGAGAATTTTGTCAAAGAGATAGAAAATATAAAAACAACATAATAGGAATCTTAGATCTGAAGAGTATAATATCTGAAATGAAAATTTCACTAGAGGGATTCAATACAGATCAAATCAAGCAGAAGAAAGAACAAGCAAATTTAAAGATGGGCCACTTGAAATAATCCAGTCCAGGGAACAACAACTATAACAATAAATGAATAAAAAAGAGGTAAGGATCTCAAGAAATACCATCAGCGAACAATATACACAATGGGAGTCTCAGAAATTGAGAAAAAAGGAGAGAGGACTAAAAGATTATTCATGACCAAAATCCTCCCAAATATAAGAAAGGAAATAGACATCCAGATCCAGGAAGCCTAAAAGTCGCTATGAACAGAAAGTATCTGTCCATCTGTCTGCGTCTTCTTGTGTGTGTGTGTGTGTGTGTGTGTGTGTGTTTTTAATCAGTGCTTCATAATGTTCAATGTTCAGATCTGTCACTACCTTGGTTAAATTTATTCCTAAGCATTTAATATTTTTGAAGCTACTGTAAATGAGATTATTTTCTTAATTTCTCTTCCCAATAGTTTGTTGCTAGTGTATAGAAACACAAATGATTATTTATGTTGATTTTGTATCTGCAATGTTAAACATTGGTTTATTAGTTTTACCAGGTTTTCTTGGTGCAATTTCTAGGGGTTTTCATATGTAATATTTTGTCCTCTGTAACCAGAGACAATGTTATATCTTTTATAATTTTGATGTCTTCATTTCTTCTTCTTATCTAATTGCTTTGACTAGGAGTTCCAGTAAAATGCTGAATAAAAAATGGCAAAAGTTGGTATCCTTATCTTGTTCCTGAACTTAAAAGCTTTCATCTTTCCACCACTGAGTTTTATACTAATGCTGTGCTTGTCACAAATAGCTTCATTATGTTGATTTACATTCCATCTATACCCAACTTGCTGAGAGCTTTCATCTTGAAGGGAAGTTAAATTTTGTGAAATGCTCCTTTCTGAATTATTGACAATTATAAGATATTTATTCTTCATTTTGTTACTGTATTGTTATATTTAATGACTTACATATGATGAACCATCCTTGCTGGTGATAAGTCATACTGGATGATCCTTTTAATATGCTGTTTAATTCACTTTGCTAGTGTTTCATTGAGAATTTTTTCATCAACATTCATCAGGGATATCAGCCTGCAATTTTCTTTTCTTGTAGTTTCTTTGATTTTGCTATCATGGTAAAGCTCACCTCATAAAATGAGTTTGGTACTATTCCCTTATCTATGTATTTTTAAAGAGTTTGGGGAGAACTGACACTAATGCAACTTTGAATGCTTGGTAGAATTCATCACTGAAGCCATTTGGTTCTGGGCTTTTCTTTGTTGGGATGCTTCTGGTTACTGATTCAACCTCCTTACTAGGAATTGGCATATTTCAGATTTTCAGTTTCTTTATGATTCAGTCTTTGTAGGAGGTATATTTTTAGAATATTTTTTTTTCATTTCTTCTAGGCTATCCAATTTGTTGGTGTATACTTGTTCACAGTAGTTTTTATGATTCTTAGGATTTCTGTGTTATCAACTTGCAATATCTCATGCTTAATTACTGATTTTATTTATTTGAGTCTTCTCTCTTTTTTCTTAATCTAGCTAAGTGTTAACTTTGTTAACATTTCAAATAACCAACTCACTTCTGGTGGTATTTTCTATTGTTTTTCTAACCTTTATTTCCTTTTTTTCTGATAATTTATTTCTTGTGATCATTTTTTCTGATTTATTTCTTTTTTATGTCCCTCTTTTGCTAACTTTGGGCTTATTTTGTTAATTTTCTAGTGCCTTGAGGTATCAAATTAAGTTGTTTACTTGAGACCATTCTTTATTCTTCATGTAGGTGTTTATTGCCATCAACTTCTTTTTTGCAACTGCTTTTGTTACATCCCACAAGACTGAATATGTCATGCTTTCATTCTCATTTGTCTCAAGACATTTTTTTTATCCCTCATTTATTTTCTTCTTTAACCCATTGGTTGTCAGTAGCATATTGTTTGGGCTTCCCTAGTGGCTTACATGGTAAAGAATTCACCTGTAATGCAGAAGACTTGGATTTGATCCCTGGGTCAGGAAGATCCCTTGATAAAGGGAGTGACTACATACTACAGTTTCTCGCCTGAAGAATTCCATGGACAGAGGAACCTGACAGGCAACAGTCCATGGGGTCTCAAAGAGTCAGACATATCTGGATGACTATGAATTTTCCCGTTTTCCTCTTGTTATTGACTTCCAGTTTCATATTAGTGTGGTTAGAAAAGATGCTTGATATGATCTTAGTCTTATTAAATTTGTTAAGATTTGTTTTGTCTTAACAAACATGGAGAATGTTCCATATATGTGAGTTTGGTCCATCTACTCGAACATGTACTTTAAATCTAATGTTTTCTTATTGATTTTCTGCCTGGATGATTTATCCAATGTTGAAAGTGAGGTACTGAAGTCCCCTATTATTAGTGTTTTGTTATGTATTTCTCTCTTCATTACTGACATTACTTGCTTAAAATATTTAGGTGGTTTAATGCTGGATGCATAAATATGTACAGTTGTTATATCCTCTGGATGAAGTGGACTTTTTTCATTAAATAACAACCTTTAGTGTCTCTTTTTATAGTTTTTGGCTTGGAGTCTATTTTGTCTGATGTAAATATATGTATCCTTGCTCTCTTTGGTTTCAACTTGTGTAAGCATATCTTTATCCATTTTTCATTTTATGTCTGTGTGTGTCCTTAAAATTGAAGTGAGTCTCTTCTGGGCAGAATATAGTTAGGTCTTAGTTTTTTTATTCATCCGTCCATCTGTGTCTTTTGAGTGGAAAATATAGGCCATGAACATTTAAAGTGATTTTTGAAAATTATACACTTAATATTGCCATCTAGGCAGAGCCAAGATGACAGATTAGAAGGACATATACTCATCTTCTCCTGCAAGAACTCCAAAGTTACAACTTGCTGCTGAACAGCCATCGACAGGAGAATGTTGGATCCCACCAAAAAAGGACACCCCATGTTCAAGGAAAAAGGAGAAGCCCCAGCAAGACTGTAGGAGGGGTGAAACTGTATTTAGAATCAAATCCTGTACCCACCAGAGATGCTCATAGGGCTCAAAAAATTGTGTGACCAGGAGACCCCGCAGAGATTAAGCCAGACCTGCCTTTGAGTGTCTCCTGCAGAGGTACAAGTCAGCAGTGGCCTGCACAGGGGCAGGGGCTCTGGGTGCAGCAGACCTGGGTATGACATCAGCCCTTTTGGAAGAGGTCACCATTAACCCTACAAGAGAGCTGCCAGAACTTACACAGGACTGGGGAAACAGACTCTTAGGGCACAAACAAAACACTGTGCACACCAGGACCTAGGAGAAAAGAGCAGTGGCCCCACAAAAGACTCATCCAAACTTGCATGTGAGTGTCCAGGGGTCTCTGGTGGAGGCGTGGGTCAGCAGTGGCCTGCTGCAGGGTCTGGGGCACTGAGTGCAGCAGTGCCTGCACGGGACCTTTAGAAGGAGGTTGCCGTTATCTTAATTACCTCCACCATAGTTTGGTCTCAGGTTAAACAACAGGGAAGGAACACAGTTCCATCCACCAACAGAAAATTGGACAAAATATTTACTGAGCATGGCCCTGCCCATCAGAATAAGACCCAGTTTCCCCCAGTCAGTCTTTCCCATCAGGAAGCTTACATAAGCTTCTTCCCACAGAAGGGGACAGAATGAAAACCACACCCACAGAAAACTAATCAAACTAATCACATGGACCACAGCTTGTCTAACTCAACAAAACTATAAGCCATGCCATATAGGGCACGCAAGATGAACGGGTCATGGTGAAAAGTTCTGACAAAATGTGGTCTGCTGGAGAAAGTAATGGAAAACTACTTCAGTATTCTTGCCTTGAGAACTCCATGAACAGTTTGAAAAGGGAGAAAGACAGGACACTGAAAGACAAAGGAGAAATAACTCCAGGAAGAACTGAAGAGATGGGGCCAAAGCAAAAACAACACCCAGTTGTGGGTGTGACTGGTGATGGAAGTAGTCTAATGCTGTAAAGAACAATATTGCATAGGAACCTGGAATGTTGGGTCCATGAATCAAGGTATATTGAAAGTGGTCAAACAGGAGATGGCAAGAGTGAACATCAACATTTTAGGAATCAGTGAAGTAAAATGGATGGGAAGGGGTGAATTTAATTCAGATGACCATTATATCTATTACTGTGGGCAAGAAACACTTAGAAGAAAGTCAGTGGCCCTCATAGTTAACAAAAGAGCCTGAAATGCAGTTTTTGGGTGCAATCTTAGACAATAGAATGATCTCTGTTCATTTCCAAGGCAAGCCATTCAATATCACAGTATTCCAAGTCTATGCACCAACCAGTAATGCTGAAGAAGCTGAAGTTGAAAGGTTCTATGAAGACCTACAAGACTTTTTAGAGCTAACACCCAAAACAGAGGTCCTTTTCATTATATTGGACTGGAATGCAAAAGTAGGAAGTCAAGAGATACCTGGAGTAACAAGCAAATTTGCCTTGAATTAGAAAATAAAGCAGGGCAAAGGCTAACAGAGTTTTGTCAAGAGAATGCACTGGTCATCACAAACACCTTCTTCCAACAACACAACAGAAGACTCTACACATGGACATCAGCAGATGGTCAATATAAAAATCAGATTGATTATATTCTTTGCAGCCAAAGATGGACAAGCTCTATACAGTCAGCAAAAACAAGACTGGGAGCTGACTGTGGCTCAGATCATGAACTCCTTATTGTAAGATTCAGACTTAAATTGAAGAAAGTAAGGAAAACCACTAGATGATTCAGGTATGACCTAAAGCAAATCCCTTATGATTATACAATGTAGGTGAAAAATAGATTCAAGGGATTAATTCTGATAGACAGAGTGCCTGAAGAACTGTGGATGGAAGTTCATGACATTGTACAGGAGGCAGTGGTAAAGATAATCCCCAAGGAAAAGAAATACAAAAGGGCAAAATGGTTGTCTGAGGAGGACTTACAAATAGCTGAGAAAAGAAGAGACGTGAAAGGCAAAGGAGAAAAGGAAAGCTATACCCATTTGAATGCAGAGTTCCAAAAAATAGGAAGGAGAGATAAGAAAGCCTTTCTCAGTGAGCAGTGCAAAGAAATAGAGGAAAACAGTAGAATGGGAAACACTAGAGATCTCTTCAAGAAAATTAGAGATACCAAAGGAACATTTCATAAAAACATGAGCACAATAAAGGACAGAAATGTTATGGACCTAACTAAGCAGAAGCAGCCATGAAGTTAAAACACGCTTACTCCTTGGAACAAAAGTTATGATCAACCGAGATAGCATATTAAAAGCAGAGACATTACTTTGCCGACTAAGGTCCGTCTAGTCAAGGCTATGGTTTTTCCAGTGGTGATGTATGGATATGAGAGTTGGACTGTGAAGAAGGCTGAGCGCTGAAGAATTGATGCTTTTGAACTGTGGTGTTGGAGAAGACTCTTGAGAGTCCCTTGGACTGCAAGGAGATCCAACCAGTCCATTCTGAAGGAGATCAGCCCTGGGATTTCTTTGGAAAGAATGATGCTAAAGCTGAAGCTCCAGTACTTTGGCCACCTCATGCGAAGAGTTGACTCATTGGAAAAGACTCTGATGCTGGGAGGGATTGGGGGCAGGAGGAGAAGGGGACCGACAGAGGATGAGATGGCTGGATGGCATCACGGACTCGATGGACATGAGTTTGAGTGAATTCCGAGAGTTGGCGATGGACAGGAAGTTCTGGCGTGCTGCAATTCATGGAGTCACAGAGTCAGACATGACTGAGCGACTGAAATGAACTGAACTGAAGCAGAAGATATTAAGAAGAGGTGGCAAGAATACACAGAACAACTATACAAAAAAGATCTTCATGACCCAGACACCCAGAATGGAGTGATCACTCACCTAGAGCCAGACATCCTGGAATGTAAAGTCAAGTAGGCCTTAGGAAGCATCACTATGAATAAAGCTAGTGGAGGTGATGGAATTCCAGTTAAGCTATTTCAAATGCTAAAAAATGATGCTGTGAAAGTGTTGCACTCAGTATGCCAGCAAATTTATAAAACTCAGCGGTGGCCACAGGACTGGAAAAGCTCAGTTTTCATCCCAATCCCAAAGAAAGGCAATGACAAAGAATGCTCAAACTACCACACAACTGCACTTATCTCACATGCTAGCAAAGTAATGCTCAAAATTCTCCAAGCCAGGTTTCAGCAGTATGTGAACTATAAACTTCCAGATGTTCAAACTGGATTTAGAAAAGGCAGAGGAAGCAGAGAACAAATTGCCAACATCCACTGGATCATTGAAAAAGCAAGACAGATCCAGAAAAACATCTATTTCTGCTTTATTGACTATGCCAATGCCTTTGACTGTGTGGATCAGAACAAACTGGAAAATTCTTAGAGAGATGGGAATACCAGACCACCTGACCTGCCTCCTGAGAAATCTGTACGCAGGTCAAGAAGCAACAGTTAGAACTGGACATGGAACAACAGACTGGCTTCAAATTGGGAAAGGAGTACGTCAAGGCTGTATATTGTCACCGTGCTTGTTTAGCTTATATGCAGAGTACATCATGAGAAACGCTGGACTGGAGGAAGCCCAAGCTGGAATCAGATTGTTGGGAGAAATATCAATAACCTCAGATATGCAGATGGCACCACCCTTATGGCAGAAATTGAAGAAGAACTAAAAAGCCTGTAGATAAAGTAAAAAAGGAGAGTGAAAAAGTTGGCTTAACATTCGGAAAACTAATATCATGGCATCTGGTCACTTCATGGAAAATAGATAGGGAAAAAATGGAAATAGTGAGAGAGTTTATATTTTCAAGCTCCAAAATCACTTCAGATGGTGACTGCAACCATGAAATTAAAAGACACTTGCTCCTTGGAAGAAAAGTTATGACCATCTTAGACAACATATTAAAACGCTGAGACATTACTTTGCCAACAAAGGTCTGTCTAGTCAAAGCTATGGTATTTCCAATAGTCATGTATGGATGTGAGAGTTGGACTATAAAGAAAGCTGAGTGCCAAAGAATTGATGCTTTTGAAGTGTAGTGTTGGAGAAGACTCTTGAGAGTCCCTTGGACTGCAAAGAGATCTGACCAGTCCGTCCTAAGAGAAACCAGTCCTTAGTATTCATTGGAAGGACTGATGCTGAAGCTGAAACTCCATTACTTTGGCCACCTAATGTGAAGAACTGACTCATTTGAAAAGATGCTGATGCTAGGAAAGATTGAAGGTAGGAGGAGAAGGGAATGACAGAGGATGAAATGGTTGGATGGCATCACCAATTCAATGGACATGAGTTTGAGTAAGCTCTGGGAGTTGATGTTGGACAGAGAGGCCTGGCATGCTACAGTCCATGGGGTCACATAGAGTCTCATACGACTGAGCAACTGAACTGAAATGAACTGAACTGAACTGACCCCATATTCGATAATAGATATAGTATCTACACAGAATATCAATAAGGAATCAGGAGACTTGAACACTATAAATCAAAAATAGACCCAACAGAAACAAAATTCCATTCAACAGCAGCAGAACATACATTCTTCTCAGATGTACATGTAACAATCCCTTGCAAAGGTAATATGTAGGTCACAAAACAAGTCTTAACGAATTTAAAATTGAAATCATACCAACTATCTTTTCTCCACACAATGGAATGAAACCAGGAAACAAAAGCAGAATGGATGTCAAAAATTTATAAATATTAGGAAATGAAATATATTCTTGAACAATAAATAGGTAAATGAAGACTAAAAGAGAAATTAGGAAATGTTTTGAGGCATGCAAAAACACAGCATACCACAATTTTATGAGATGAAACAAAAATAGTAGTAAGATGGAATTTTATAGTAATAAACCTCTTTATTATAAAAGAATAAAGATCAAACATCCTAATTCACACCTCGATGAACTGAAAAGAAAGGACAAACTAAATTCAAAGATAGCAGAAATAAATAATATGGATTATTAGAGTAGAAATAAAGTATAAAACAGAAAAACAGAAGCAAAACATAAAAAGTAAGAGTTAGTCTCTTGAAAAGATTAATAAAATTTACAAACCTTTAGACAGACTAAGAAAAGAGAAGGACTCAAAAAAATAAAATAAAATAAAAAACAAAAGAGGAGACATTACAACTGATGCCACAGAAATAAAATACTACAATCAACAGTTATACATCAATAAATTGGATAATCTTAGAAATTATGGATAAATTCCCAAAAACATACAGCCTAACAATACTGAATGATGAAGAAATAAAAATTTAAACAAACCAGTAAGAAGATTGAATCAGTAATCAAAAATGTCCTGACAAAGAAAAGCCTAGGGCCAGATGGCTTTACTGCTGAATTCCAGCAAATGTTACTCTGACAAAGACACTACAATAAAAGAAAGCTACAGGCTAATTTCCCCGATGAATAAACATGCAAAGTTCATCAACAAAATACTAGGAAACTGAATTCAACAGCACACTAAAAAGGTCAATCACCATGACTGGATGAGATTTATCCTTGAGATGCAAGGATGCTTCAACATATGAAAATCTGTTAATGTGATACTCCACATTAACAAAACAAAAGACAAAAATTATCTCAGTAGAGGCAGAAAAGCATTTGAAAAAATTAAACACCTTTCATGTTAAATTCTCAACACACTTAGAACAGAAGGATACCTTAAAAATGAAAGACAATTTATGAAAAGCTCACAATCAATATCATGAAAGCCTTTTCTTTAAGAACAAAATGAGCATTTCTCCTCTGCCAGTTCTATTTAACATAGTACTGGAAGTCCTATCAGAAGTAATTAGGCAAATATATATATATATATATATATATATATATATATATATATACACACACACACACATATGTGTATATATATACATACGTATATATATATACATACGTGTATATATATATATACAAGGAAAAATAATATTTTTATTACTGTTTTAGATGATGTTTATACCCTAAAGACTCCACACACCTCAAAACTGTCAGAATTAATGATTAATTCAATAAAGTTGCAAGATACAGAATCAACATACAAAAATCAGTTGCTTTTCTATACACTAACAACAAACTATCTGAAAAAGAAATTAAGAAAACAGTTCCATTGATAATAGCATCAAAAAGAATAAAACAGTTTAGAGAAGTTGGCAAATCTAATTGGAGTAAAAGTGGATGGGAGTTGTTTCATCCTTGACTGGGGATGCTATTTGTTATATCCTAGTCAACATACTATTTTAAGTAGGTTTTATGTATGTATGTTTGGGCTGTGAGAGTTATATTTGAAGCAAGAAAAATAGAGAAGAAAAAAAGTGTGTGAGAGAGATCAAACCTGAGCTATTAAATGTTTTCTATCCCCAAGAGGTAGTTGGGGAATACAAGTGAATTAAATTTTAAAAGTATAATGAATGAATCACACACCTATATGTGTGCTAAAATCTGAAGGAACAAAACCAAGTGCTGGAAGCCATGTAGAGCAATGCTTCTGCTGCTAAGTCGCTTCAGTCATATCTGACTCTGTGCAACCCCATAGACAGCAGCCCACCAGGCTTCCCCATCCCTGGGATTCTCCAGGCAAGACCACTGGAGTGGGTTGCCATTTCCTTCTCCAACGCATGAAAGTGAAAAGTGAAAGTGAAGTCGCTCAGTCGTGCCCACCTCTTAGCGACCCCATGGACTGCAGCCCACCAGGCTCCTCTGTCCATGGGATTTTCCAGGCAAAAGTACTGGAGTGGGGTGCCACTGCCTTCTCCGATGTAGAGCACTAGCAACTCTCATTTGTTGCTGGTGGGAAGGCAGAATAGTACAGCTACATTTGAAGACAACATGGCAGGTTCCTACAAAATTAAACATTTTCTTATCATATGATCCAGCAATCACACTCCTTGCTATTTCCCCAAATGAGGTGAAAACTTATGTCCACACAAAAACTTGCATGTAGATAGTTATAACAACTTTATTCACAATTGTCAAGAGTTGGAAACAGCCAAGATGTCCTTCAGCCAGTAAACAGATAAACTTTGCCACAACCAGAAAATGCAACATTATTTAGCACTAAAAAATGAGCCCTCAGGTCATGAAAAGTTATGGAGGAGACTTAAATGCACATCACTAAGTGAAACAAGCCAATCTGAAAAGACTAAATGCTCTGAACTATATGAGATTTTGAAAAAGGCCAGCTATGGAGACAGTAAAAATATCAGTGGTTGCTAGGGGTGGGGTAGGGAAGACAGCACAGAGAATGTTTAGGCAGAGAAACTATTCTGTATGATACTATAATAGAGACTACATTTGTCAAAACCCATAGAATATAAAACACCAAGCGTGAACTCTAACGTAAACTATGAACTTTGGTGATAGTGAGATGTCAGTGAAGGGTCATGAGTCATAATAAATGCACATTTCTGGTGAGGAATGTTGATAATGAAGAGGCTGTGCGTGTGTTAACCCAAAGTATGTGTAGAAAAATCTCTGTACCTGATGTTCAGTTTTGCTGAGAATCTAAAATAAAGTATGTGTATATATGTGTGTGTGTGTGTGTGTGTGTGTGTGTGTGTGTGTGTGCGCATTATAGAACGTTGAGAATAAGATACTAAATCATCAGATTTAGAGGAAGAACAACATAATCAGAAAGAGGGAAAGTCTTCAGATGCAGAGAGATTGAGAAGAAAAATAGGAGCAGGAATTTCTCCCCAAAGATGTTTCATAAGTGATCAAATATTTACTTGCCCTTTGAGGCCATGTGTGCATTTTTCCTCCATAGATGTTATGTGGCTGATACACTTTTGCTCATTGCTTCTTGTTTTTCATGCTCTCCTGTAGTTTTCCAAATATTCATCCTGCTTTTAACTTAATCTGTCTGAGTTCTTTGTACTTGCATTGTCTCTGTCCTCCATTAGAAAATAAAAGGTAAATGTAAACCCTGAACTCTAAAGATCGGGGGCATGTGGCTACCAGGAATAAATGCTTCATTATAAAAATACTCATTCGCAAGTTTTCAGTCTGAAATCAGTTATACCTTTAGATCTCTTAACCCGCAAAATAAACAGAAAATTGACACTCCCTTTAAGGACAAAAATGCAAACATTAGTTATCCTGGTAGCTGCTGCTATATTAATCTCAATGGGAAGACACATTTATTTAACAGCCTGTTCTTTTAGGAAAGCTCTGAAATACCGTCTGAACAGAGATCCTAATAGGATGTTATTTGTTACAGATATAGGAAAAATTGATTTACTTCTTCTTTGCTTTATGAAATAAAGAAAATGAAGTTTTGATATTCTAGACTATTCTATTTTAGAAAAGCTGTCAAATCCTATTATAAGATATGTAGATGAGGTTTGCTATAAGCTCAGCTAGGGGTTACATCTGTTGTCGTCCTATCAATGTGCTCCCCATAGAGTTGGTATTTGTAGAATATAGTGTGTAGTGGCACACCCTCCGTTCTTACTCACTACCTCTCTCACTTGGGACAGTATGTGCGGAAGGTAAAGAGGCATGTTGAAACAAGTTGATGGTCATTGGCAGTGGCTGATGTAGGAATTTTCTGATGCTTCAGAGGTCACCAGAATAACTAACTCTGGCTGTGCCAGTCAACTAATTCCAGACTAAGGGAAGAATTGTCACAGCCAGTGTAAATGGTTCTATTGAGAAACTTTGATCTAAAGGACATGGAAGAATCAGGTATGGCTTAAGTAGTATATGAAATCAGAAGAGGCATTTTTTTCAAAGGTGAAAAATTACAGCAAATTGGTGTGATGATGGGATGATTCAGGAGGAAGGGAATCACACAGGAGAGTGGAAAGAATGTTGAAGCATTGTCCTTGAGAAGATGTAAGACAATGAGGTCTGGTGTGTAAGCGGAGGAGTGACCCTTAGGGGTAATACATCTACAGGAACAAGAAAAAAAGGCAAAAATATAATAGTTAGGACACGGCTGGCTACATACTTTGTGGCCTAAGTGAAAAATAATAATTCAGGGCCCTGGCAAAAGGTAGCAGAGTTCATCTCCCCTTCCCAGGAGCTGATGGCTCCCATGGGGGATAAGCATAGTAATCATGATTCTCCAGACAGACAGGACCAGTAGGGTGTTTATATGTACATGTGTACACACATAGAATCATAAAGAAATTTATTTGAGGGACAGGCTCACATGATTATGGAGTCTGGAAGTTCCAAAATCTGTAGAGCAGCCCAGCTGAAGGGCTGCAGACCCAGAAAGATCCAATGTTTCAGTTCAAGTCTGAGATGGTTAATTTAATATGTCAACCTGACTGGGCTAAAGGATTATTTGATAATTGGTGGAAAGTATTTCTGGATGTGTCTGTGAGCATCTCTGGAAGAGATAGCATTTGAATCAGTCAAGTGAGTAAACAAAAATGTCCTGCCAAAGTGGACCGGTAACATCCCAACCACTGAGGAACAAACAGAATAAAAAGGCAGAGCAAGGTGGATTCTCCCTCTCTTCTTCAGCTGGAACCTGCATCTTCTCTTGCCTGCAGACACTGAACTTTGGAGCTTGTTCTCAGGAATTCTGAACTGGGTTCTGGACCACCAGCTTTCCTGGAGCAACGACATATCATGGACTTGGAAGCCTTCATAATCACATGAGCCAATCCCCATAATAAATCTCCTCATACAGCTTCATATCATATTTGTTCTGGTCCTCTTGAGAACCCTGACTGATACAAAGCCCAAAGTCCTTTTGCTGGCAGAACTCCCTCTTGCTCAGGGAAAGTCAGTCTTTTGTTCTGGTCAGGCCTTCTACTGATGGAAAAAGGCCCATCCACATTATGGAAGGCAACCTGTTTTACTGAAAATCCACCAATTTAAAATGTTAATCTCATCTAATAACATCCTCAAAGAAACATCTAGAATGATGTTTGACTGAACCATGGCCCAGCCAAGTTGACACATACAATAAACCATCACATAGGTGACTCCTAAGAGATTAGTTTCCCCAAGCTATGCTCAGTCTTGAGATCAGGAATGGGCTAGATGCCTCCTAACTGCTCACCGGCTGAAGGAGTTGCCAGAGCAGCCATTGCCTCACTTTGCTCCCAAAAGGCCACGGTGTGGGCTCAGCCTTCACCCACAATGCTCCAGTGTTCAGGTGTTCTACCTGGGGTAGATGCTGATGGTGACTTGTAGACTCTCAGCCCAATCTAACTTTCAGCCCTAGGTGGAAGATGACAGCAGTAGTGGCAGGAGGATGACAGGAGAGCAGGAGGGGTAAAGAGTGACTGGGAGCAGAGACTGAGCAATATCAGGAGCCATTCGGAGGAGGCAGAGAGGCCATGGGAGGCAGGGCCCAGGTTCTGAGCCCCTGAAGCATGCTCCATTTTCATTTGAAGCTGATTTATAACATGCAAATTCAAAGAAAATTTATACAAACTATATCTTATGACAAGGACCACAGAGCATGAAGCAACAAGAACAGGGCCCTTCTGAGTACAGATCTCTCTGTGACTGCACTGGTCTCACACCCATGGAGCCATGTTCCCATCCATGTGGAGACAGATGAGGAGATATCTGCGAAGTTTGTGCAATTCCTCCAGTTACTTTTAATTTTCTTAATAAGTAATGTTTTCAACCGAGAGACAGAAGGCAGAAGAGATGGTGGTGGTTTCAGGAACGGAAAGAAGAAATTTAAAAAGCATTAGGGACAGAGGGAGAGGGAGAGGGTGGGATGATTTGGGAGAATGGCATTGAAACATGTATACTATCATGTAAGAAACAAATCACCAGTCTATGTCCGATGCAGGATACAGGATGCTTGGGGCTGGCGCAGAGGGATGACCCAGAGAGATGTTATGGGGAGGGAGGAGGGAGGGAGGTTCATGTTTGGGAACGCATGTACACCCGTGGTGGATTCATGTCAATGTATGGCAAAACCAATACAGTATTGTAAAGTAAAATAAAGTAAAAATAAAATTTTTTAAAAAAAATAATAAAAATAAAAAGCATTAGGGAGCATAGGAGAGAAAATAAAGCAGGAAATGCGCTTAGATTGCTGGCCAGCTCCATGGCGCTATTTGAGTTTAAGTCATGAATTTAAAGAGACATTAAGCAGTACTGAGATGCGATTCTTTTTGGCAGCAGGGAAAAGTTGGATTTAACCAGAGCTGGAGTTTTTCCAGGAAGCACGATGAAGCAAAAGAGGGTAAGGAAGTGGAATTTTTAGGCAAAGAAGCTGTTAGAATATTGGAATGTAGAAATAAATAGGTACAAATTAGCCAAACAAAGATATCAATGAATAAATAAGTAAATTATCACTTGGTAAGTATCAAACATTTTGTGGCTGATAGATTTCTTTCAGTACCTCATTTAATTTTTCAAACATTATGTGATACTATATTCATTTACTTTATCCAACATATATTGTTTGAGCACTATTATGTGCCAGACACTTTTCTGTAACTATGGCTTATTTGCACAGATGAAGTGCATACCCACAAAGCAGTAAAACAAAAATAATCATAAATTCATGAACAGTATAATTTCAGGTAGTGAACAATGCTTTGAAGGCAGTAGAATTGAGTAAGATAGTTGAGATTGGCTGAGGTCAGAGAGGATATTTAATCCAGTAGTAAGAGAAAGTCTTTCTGAGATGATAATTGACTGAAGTAAGGATAAGAATTTCCCACAGTTTATTGCAGATGACACCACCCTTATGGCAGAAAGTGAAGAAGAACTAAAGAGCCTCTTGATGAAAGTGAAAGAGGAAAGTGAAAAAGTTGGCTTAAAGCTCAACATTCAGAAAACGAAGATCATAGCATCTGGTCCCATCACTTCATGGCAAATAGATGGGGAAACAGTGGCTGACTTTATTTTTCTGGGCTCTAAAATCACTACAGATGGTGATTGCAGCCATGAAATTAAAAGATGCTTACTCCTTGGAAGGAAAATTATGACCAACCTAGACAGCATATTAAAAAGCAGAGACACTACTTTGTCAACAAAGGTCCGTCTAGTCAAGGCTATGGTTTTTCCAGTGGTCATGTATGGATGTGAGAGTTGGACTATAAAGAAAGCTGAGCACAGAATAGATGCTTTTGAACTGTGGTATTAGAGAAGATTCTTGAGAGTTCCTTGGACTGCAAGGAGATCCAATCAGACCTGGGTGGTCACTGGAAGGACTGATGTTGAAGCTGAAACTCCAATACTTTGGCCACCTGATGCAAAGAGCTGACTCATTGGAAAAGACCCTGATGCTGGGAGGGATTAGGGGCAGGTGGAGAAGGGGACAACAGAGGATGAGATGGCTGGATGGCATCACTGACTCGATGGACATGAGTTTGGGTAGACTCTGTAATTTGGTGATGGACAGGGAGGCCTGGTGTGCTGCAGTTCATGGGGTCACAAAGAGTTGGACACGACTGAGCAACTGAACTGAACTGAAAGGTAAGAAGGTGCACACACCACACAAATACACACACACACACACACACACACACACACACACAAAACTAGTATGAGCAGAGGATCCAGAGATAAAGCTTGCTCTTTAAGAGCAGCTGTAAAGCAGTTAAGCAAGTGTATTCACAATTGAGTTTCAGCACAATCTAGGTGAATGGCACCCCCTAGAGACGAGTGAGGCACAGCCTGTACACCAACACTAAAAGGAGAGCTCATCTATTACAGAACCAAACTGCCTGCCTCCTGCCTGCATGCAGAATGGCCAGTATACTGACACCGGGTTGTGATGAAGGAAAGTGCAGCATTTATTGCAGGTGCCAAGCAAGGAGTTCAGGCAGCATGCACTTAAGTGGTGTGAACTCCCTTAAGGCTTTCAGGGAAAGATTTTTAAACACAGAATGAGGGACAGATGTCGTGGAGTGTGTGATTAGCTCATGGACATTCTTCTGATACGTTGGCTGTGAGATAATCAGGAGTCAGTACCATCAACCTTCTGGCTCCAACCAGTCTGAGGTCTATGTGCTTGTAGGCAACTTACAGTTAACTTCTTTCATCTGGTGGGGGTTTCAGAATCTGAAACACAGCTCAAAGGATGTGGCTCAGAATATTATCCACCGCCCTTGAGGAGGAACTAAAGGTCCTTGGCTTTGTCAAGTAGCTAAGCTACTGTTATTTTATTTTGCTTGACTGTTTTTCTTTTTTTTCCTGCATTTTCTCATTTCTGTGATTAAATTTACTCTTTGGAACTCAGGAAAGGTCTAGGAGACTAGGTTTTCCAAAGACAAGAGACAGGCAGTGGACATGGGGAGTGTCTCTTCCAGGAAGGCCCTTTAGGGTCCTATTTGGTTACCCATCCTATGCTAACTTCTCTCTTATAATTAAAAACACATAATTCATACACATGTCAAAATCACTGTAAAATATATACAATGACCATGAAATGCTGATTTTCAGTGCTCTAGGAATTTGAGAAACCCCTTAATCTAGTGAAGTTATGTTAACTGCTTCTTCTTCTACCTAATAACTGCTTTCCTTCTTTTGTGGCTGAGCCCCACTGGTTCTTCTATGTGTTTTCCACGTCTCTTCCCTCACACCGGCCTGTGCTTGAATACCATCTCCTTTTAGGAGAAAGCTTATTGAAGTCTCTCTAGAAAATGACTGGTTTCTAATCCTGCAACTACACAAGATTCATTTAAAGTACAGTGTTTACGTATTGTATTGTCAGTGTGGCTTCCACTTTCTCCACTATGCTCTGTAAATACCTCTTGCCAGTCTTACGGTGAGCTCTCTATTTGCTAGTGGCTCTGACTGACTGGTTTTCTCTCTTTTTAGTGATTTCTGTTCGTTAGCCAGATGCCCCTGTTCTTTCTGTGCTGCTGTCATGATAAGACATTGCATTCTCCCTTCCGTTATATCAAAGTTTGGCATAAAGAGTAGTTTTTTGACTGGGTTGAATTGAAAGGGAATCTCCACTGGGAAAAATATTGAGGCAATAATACTTACATTGAAATAAGGTTTATGTCATAAATTATATCTTCTCATGGATTTTTCTGGGTAACCACTGAATGGCCATTGTATGACAAAATGTAAAGTAGAATGAACTAAGAATCAAAAGATCTGGACCCCAGTCTATTGCTGACACTTATTAGCAAGATACTAGATCTTAATTTTTATATCCTCTCTCTAAACAGGTAGGGGTCTAGTTTATAGTGTTATACTGAACTCCAAAGAGAATGTAAGTAAAACTGATTTGTACATCAGAAAAATGCTTTATAGACCTAAGGCATAATTATGCATGTATCTTTTTCTGTTTGCCTCTCTATACTATATTTCTTTTAAGATTATAATTAAGACAGATCATAAAAGAGTACAAGTACAATGGTATCTCTACATGAAGATGGCATTTTGAGATATTTAAATATAACAGTGTCAGGTTCCAGGAAAAAAGATTCTGCCCTGGGAAACTTACTGTTAAGAGACAGGGTTAAAGATAGTCACAGTAATTATGAATATGAGTCAAGAGTAATTGAACTGCCCTAACATACTAATGGCTTAAAAGTCTATGAAGTGACCAACATAAACACTTGCACATGGGAAAGAATATTATGGCCTTACTGAGGTCACATAGCTGTCTTGAAAAATACCAAACCAGAAGAAATCCTACTGTCCTTTTAAAAATATTTATTGGTATCTACATGAACAAATTAATTGTAATATTAAAAAAAAAACTACAGCAAAAAATTGAAGAGATGTAAAGTGTTATAGATAATGCAAGTGTTCAAGAAAAATAAATAAAATAATTAATTTTAGAAGTGAAATATCTGTTTAAATGAAATGAAACTCAGAACTTCCACCAGTTAGCAATGATTGAAGAATCTGCAGATTCTGAACCAAGTGGCACCAATTATATCCTCTTGATTTTCACCTTTTCTCTTAGGTTCTCTTTGATTCCACTGCCATGAATATGCTGGTTTCCAGATCTACCTCTTAGCAAACAAGCAGCCTTGCTTTGATTCTCAGCCTAAATCTAAATCTGTGGTCCTTTTGTCTAAACTGACACCACAGTTAAATATGAAGCCTCAGAAGTAGCTATTCCCACCATGAGTCATATTTTTAACATCTTTGATGACAATCCAAACACAAATTCCTAATACCTTCCTTGACTCATCTATTTTTTTTTTTTTTTACTCTTTACTTCTATCATTTTTATTCTTTAATCACTTTACATCTTAGGCCTCTTCATGGAGTTCTCATTTTACTGCCTAGAAAATTTTCCTTTCCAAGAATTCTACTTTCTCTGGAATCATCTCAAGTGGAGACTGTTCATCCATTTAGATTCAATATACCAAATATACCCAAATATCAATTCCAGAAAAATAAATGACCCAATCAAAAAATGGGCCAAAGAACTAAATAGACATTTCTCCAAAGAAGACATATGGATTGGTAATAAACACATGGAAAGATGCTCAACATCACTCATTATCAGAGAAATGCAAATCAAGACCACAATGAGGTACCATTTCACACCAGTCAGAATGGCTGCAATCCAAAAGTCTATAAGCAATAAATGCTGGAGAGGGTGTGGAGAAAAGGGAACCCTCTTACACTGTTGGTGGGAATGCAAACTAGTACAGCCACTATGGAGAACAGTGTGGAGATTCCTTAAAAAACTGGAAATAGAACTGCCTTATGACCCAGCAATCCCACTGCTGGGCATACACACCGAGGAAACCAGAATAGAAAGAGACACATGTACCCCAATGTTCATTGCAGTGCTGTTTATAATAGCCAGGACATGGAAGCAACCTAGATGTCCATCAGCAGACGAATGGATAAGAAAGCTGTGGTACATATACACAATGGAATATTACTCAGCCATTAAAAAGAATACATTTGAATCAGTTCTAATGAGGTGGATGAAACTGGAGCCAATTATACAGAATGAAGTAAGCCAGAAAGAAAAACACCAATAGAGTATACTAACACATATATATGGAATTTAGAAAGATAGTAATGATAACCCTGTATGTGAGACAGCAAAAGAGACACAGATGTATAGAACAGACTTTGGACTCTGGGAGAGGGAGAGGGTGGGATGATTTGGGAGAATGGCATTGAAACATGTATACTATCATGTAAGAAATGAATCGCCAGTCTAGGTTCAATACAGGATACAGGATGCTTGGGGCTGGTGCACTGGGATGACCCAGAGAGATGATCTGGGGTGGGAGGTGGGAGGGGGGTTCAGGATTGAGAACTCATGTACAGCCGTGGCAGATTCATGTCAATGTATGGCAAAACCAATACAGTATTGTAAAGTAAAAAAATTAAAAAATAAAAAATAAATAAAGAGAAAAAAAAATATATATATATATACCCAAATACCAAAGTTGGTATTTTTAGCCTGAGTGAAATTAGAAGTCAGAAGGTTTTGGAGAGAGAGGTGATATAACTTGTTCAACATTTGGGAAAGACTCTGGATGTTGTAAGGGAGCAAGAGTGAAAGCGAACCAAAGCTATTACAGTAATCTGATTAGTTGATAATGGTGTCTTGGACTAGAATGTTATCAATAGAGGTAATGAAAAATGGTAAAGCACTGAAAAAACTTTCAAAATAAAGCTATCAGAATTTGGTGTTGAATTGGATAAAGATGTAAGAGAAGAAGAGTCAAGTGTGTCTCCAAATGTGTGTATATGTGGGTGTGAGTGTGAGTTCACAAGTAGCCAAATGAAAGAGAGTGTTATATATTGAGATGGGAGGACTGGTGTGAAGGGGGACTATTTGGTAGGAGTGTTGGATACAAATTAAAACTGTCACTTTGGATATCTAAGTTTGAAATGCCAACTAGACATTCATATATCAATAAAAATGTCAAAAAAGAAGTTGCATTTTCAAGTCTGAAATTAAAGGGAGGGTTGGAGCTGAATACATAATTTCAGGACCTTTCTCCTCATAGATGTTGTAAATCCATGAGATTGGAGAGTGCCCAGATAGTGTATAAATATATCTAGAGGGTATTAACAAGGTAAGAACTGTACATACACATGTAGAGGGGATGTGACAAAATGACAAAGGAGGCTGAGATGGAGCTGTTGGTGAAGTAAGCAAACCAAGAGGGAAGGGGATTTTGAGGGAAAGAGAAAAAGTTTCAAGCCAGAGGAAATAAATGCTGACAGCAATATGAAGACAGAATGATAGATATTTCCAGGAAATATTTCTTCAGATTTGAGGAGTGTTCAGTGCAGACAGCTCATTTCTTCCATTTAATTGAACATTTTTAGAAAGCTCTGTTATTGAAGAAAGTTATATCTCCTAGCTACCAAAATACCCATGTAAGTTGAGAATCTAAGAAAAAACAGGAGCCAGAAACAACAAAAAAGATAACATAATTGAAAATAAAATAAGACAGGACCTGAATTAAAACAATGTAAAATCTTTGCTGAGATATGTTATTGTTGGCAGAATAAGGGCCCCCAAAGTTGTCTGTGTCCTATTTCTGAAAGCCATGATAAAATAATCCTACATGGCAAGAGGGACTTTTGCTTCATAAGGAAAGCAGGCAGCTTCTAGAAGCTGGCAAGAGGTCAGGACATGGTTTTCCCTCTAGGCTTACAGAAGGGACACAGCCTTACCAATCCATTTTAGACTGATGACCTTAAGGTTTGTAAAATAAATTTGTATTACTTTAATCTACCATGCCTTTGGCAGAATGTTTCAACAACAACAGAAAACAAATAAAGATTTTAAAACATTTGAACCAATGGTAAGAAATCACTTACCATACATTCAGATAAATTTATATAAAAGAGATGGGAATACCATACCACCTAACCTGCTTCTTGAGAAATCTGTATGCAGGTCAGGAAGCAACAGGTAGAACTGGACATGGAACAACAGACTGGTTCCAAATAGGAAAAGGAGTGCATCAAGGCTGTATATTGTCACCCTGCTTGTTTAACTTATATGCAGAGTACATCATGAGAAACGCTGGACTGGAAGAAACACAAGCTGGAATCAAGATTCCCGGGAGAAATATCAATAACCTCAGATATGCAGATTACACCACCCTTATGGCAGAAAGTGAAGAGGAACTAAAAAGCCTCTTGATGAAAGTGAAAGAGGAGAGTGAAAAAGTTGGCTTAAAGCTCAACATTCAGAAAACGAAGATCATGGCATCCGGTCCCATCACTTCATGGGAAATAGATGGAGAAACAGTGGAAACAGTGTCAGACTTTATTTTTTGGGGCTCCTAAATCACTGCAGATGGTGACTGCAGCCATGAAATTAAAAGACGCTTACTCCTTGGAACAAAAGTTATGACCAACCTAGATAGCATATTGAAAAGCAGAGACATTACTTTGCCGACTAAGGTCCGTCTAGTCAAGGCTATGGTTTTTCCAGTAGTCATGTATGGATGTGAGAGTTGGACTGTGAAGAAGGCTGAGCGCCGAAGAATTGATGCTTTTGAACTGTGGTGTTGGAGAAGACTTTTGAGAGTTCCCTGGACTGCAAGGAGATCCAACCAGTCCATTCTGAAGGAGATCAACCCTGGGATTTGAAGGAATGATGCTAAAGCTGAAGCTCCAGTACTTTGGCCACCTCATGCGAAGAGTTGACTCATTGGAAAAGACTCTGATGCTGGGAGGGATTTGGGGCAGGAGGAGAAGGGGATGACTGAGGATGAGATGGCTGGATGGCATCACTGACTGATCACTGACTGATGGCATCACTGATGGAGAGTCTGAGTGAACTCTGGGAGTTGGTGATGGACAGGGAGGCCTGGCGTGCTGCGATTCATGGGGTCACAAAGAGTTGGACACGACTGAGCGACTGAACCGAACAGAAAAGTTTTTTTGAAAAACTCCTAATTGGGAATGTATAACTTGGAATAGGTTTAGAGAAAAACATTTTATGAATATTTAATCTTTTATTCTACTGTGCAATTGGAATCTCTTTTTAAAAAATATGCATGTATTATATATATATATGTATATATATATTATATATATATGAAAATACTACAGATCATGAAATTAAGCCAATTCATTCTCAGTCACTACAGAAGGCAATTTTTCTCACCATAATCAGATCACCTCTGTCACTGAGATGGACAAGAAGACTTGAGCAAGAAATATGTGAGTAGTTTATACTGATGCTCTTTAAGAAAAGCAGCCATGCCTTACAACTTAGCATAGAAATATGTAGACTGTAAAATCACAGAGAAAAAAATAATTAAGGTTTTCAAGCTTTTGATAGATGCTGTGCAACTGAAATAATAAAGAATCATCAAATAATAGTGTTCCTTTACACTTAGAAATGATAACTTTGAAGAAAATTTCATATGCCTGCTTGTTAGTATTTATTTTATTCTAGGAAAAAATTTTAAATTGGGTAAAAAAGAGAATGGTATAAAGGACTGTAAATTGTAGCTCAATGGCTTTGATAGAATTGACACTTGGTAGAGACTGCTATCATTAAGTGTATTGTATTTGCCTAAATGATATGTGGGTTATTTGGAAAGGGGCATAAATGTGGCTGCTTAACAAAGTGGTATGTTTTGCTCAATGCAAATCACTATAATATAAATCCATTTGTAAATCTTCAACATGAATATTTTATCACAAAATAGCACCACTGACAATGATCAAAGCAATAACTGTGTGTACAACTAAAAATAAAAGTTTCAAAAAAACCAGGACTTTCCTATTTGGAGACAATAAAATCATTTACAAAACTAATATTTGCTTATTCTGATGGATAGCTGTTTCTTGCTTTTCTCAATCATAAGCTATTCTGATTGCAGCTCATTGACTGTTGGGCTAAATATTACTGTCCTTTCTCAGAAGTCCACACATAAATGACACATATCCACTGAAGAAACACAATCTAAGGGCTGTGAGTTGAGCTTTATTCAGTGTCTTACTGAGGATGATAGCCCAGGAGACAGCATCTCATGCAGCTCTGAGGAACTGCTCCCAAGAGACAGGGGAAATGGCCAGTGTATCTATCTATCTATATGACTTTGGCTGTAGAATATGTGCAGTCAAACACACCTCAATAAAAGGTTTCTGCTAGTTACTAGGAACAGGTATCTCTGATAATAATGTTAGTGGTCTTTCTGTATATGGCAATATGCAAGAAGCTGGGTTCATTAATTCTTTTCTCTCAAGATACCTTTAACTCTCTTAAGAGCTATTTTTTCCCAAAGCACAGAATGTCTTATCTTGGATTTTGTCCTGAATTGCTTTCAGCGTGCACTGTTGGGGAGTAACTGCAAAGGCTAATGACTTTATCCTTGTAGAACTAGATGGTGACCAATATTCTTTGCTTTACATTTTCTCCCTTTCAGTCACAAATTTGATAGAGGTTGTGAGGCATATCATGACCACGTTGTCCCACGGCACTCAGAAGGCTCATTCCTAGACCAGACAAGGAGTTCATTGATTGGTCACCCAATGTGCTGTTAGTGGACATGGCTCTGTTAATGGAAGCATAAAATCCTTTGGACCCTCTGTTTTACGAGTCTGTTCTAGTCCAGGAAAATTCTCCCTGTTGCTTCTTCCCATATCTAAACTATTACAATCATTTTAATCTTATACAGAACTATCTATTTTGTCAACTGCTTCAAGTTGCTTAGTCATTATTTTTGTCAGAAGCTCAGTTACATATTGGGCAATGCCAGAAACAACTATCAGGGACTTCCCTGGTAGTCCAGTGGTTAGAACTTAGCCTTCCAGTGCAGAGGATGCAGGTTCAATCCCTGGTCGGAGAGTTAAGATCCCACACCCCACAGCCAAAAAACCAAAGCATAAGACAGAAGCAATTGCCGGGGTCCAGCCCCGGTGGATCCAGGGTGATTCGAAGGTGGGGACGGAGTCAGTGTCTTTGGAAAAATACATATTTAATCGCAGATATAGAGAGATTAGAAATGGATAGTGTAGTAGAAAGATCAGTGGAGAAAAAGAGGCTGAATAACTTGGATTACGTGGAATAGTATCCATGCTCCAGATGGGAATTCAACCAGAAAAACAGGAGCAAGAAAGAAGCGACATGGGGAAATCAGTCTTTCTGGAAACTGATCCGATTTCTTTATTTTGGGGTTTGCTTATATACCTTTTGTTACACATAGGGATGAATACAGAGTCACGTGGGGGTCAGCAGTCCTGACCTTTATCAAAATCAGGTGCTTCACATAAATGTATAAAAAAGGTACATCATCTTCTGGCCATGAGTGAGACCTGCTGACATTTTATGATCCTTTCTTTCTGATAACCAAAAATCTTATTTCTTCCAAGGGTGTTTTTTCTTAAACCAGGCACCGCCCTCCAAATAAAGTTACATTCCTATAGGGTGAGGGTGTAGTGAGTTACGATCAAGAAAGAAATTTATTTAACCCAAGGTTAACATGATTAATCTTAGGTTAATACTTATTTCTCCTATATGCTTAAAGGTTAATGCTTATTTCTCCTATATGTTAGTTATATTCATTATAAGGGTAGGGAACATGGACATTTAGCAGCAAACATCAGCCCAACAACTGAAAATCCTTTCACCAATGCTCCCCTTAAGATCTATTTAGTCTTAAGATATGATAAAGTTACATTTTTACATAGCAAGGACCCAGTGATTTATAACAAAGTACAGTAATCTATTACAAAAGAGAAAATCCATTAACTCATAAAGTCTAGTATTGCTAACATCAAAAATTCCTGTATTTCCTTTTCTATATTCCAAATACATTGATTAATATATTCCCAGGTGCCTAAGGATACGGAGGCCTGGTGGCAATCATTGACTCAACAAGAAGAAAAAGCCCTATGCTAATTAAGACTCTCAAAATACTCCAAAACTCTCTGTGCTGTTTATGGTTAAGAGGTAGTAAACAATCATGTGCGTAGTGGCAGGAGTATGGATAATCCTGTCACACAAGCTAGTCTGTCAGCAGAGAGGTTTGACCTGAGACATCCTTGTCCCACCTGGCGTAGGGAATTAGCAGCAATTATTGACACAACAAATGAAGAACCCTTCACCAATATAATTCCTAACCAACCCATTATACTAGTAATTTCTAACTCCCCAAAAGAATTTGCCTTTAGTAAGTCTAAAACATCTCGTGCCTCTCAGATTGGGAGGCTGTAAACAATCACATGTGGCTGGACAAACCTATACAGGAGGGCTAGATAACCTTCAGAGGAGTCCGTAAGCTGAAACACTCTTGTCATGTTCAGGAATTTTTATTGCCTTGGAGCTGCATGTTTACTCCTTCTCCAAGAAAAATGGTTATGGAGGAGAGCATAAAACAGACTCTGGTTTTGGGGTTAGATGCTCGGGATCAGGGGGTTTCCTGAGGCGTGATCACGCCTTTGCGTATGCCAAGCCTCCTTCCTCATGACCTTTGCCATGGGCGGAGTTCCTCACGCTGGCTCCCGGCAGGCAATATTGTAATAAATTAAATAAAGACTCTAAAAATGGCCCCCAATTTTTTTTAGTTAAAAAAAAAAAAGAAACAGCAATAGGGAGAATATAAGTAATATAGCTAGTAGCACTAATAAAGTTATGAGTAAGAATTTAAGCCAAGAATTTCCATTAAGTGCAACCCAGGGTATCTCTGGTCATCTGACCCAGGCTGTTCCATGCTAATCAGTATATTTAAGGGTAATGATGTATTTCCCTTGTTCATAAGGCATCCAGTCTAACTTCCTAGTGTTATTACACTGAGCATGATATAATTGTACTCAACATAAAGGGGCTTCTAAACTTAAATAACACTAACTTGGAGTTACTCATATAAATCAATTCCATAACTGAGGGATATTCCTTCCTAATAAGCAGGAGGTTATGATTTTTGACTGAAATTGAGATTGTTGCTCTTACTGAGCTTAAGCAACTTTTAAAGAAAATTTATACTTAAAATGGCCAGAGACAAGCGAAAATTGTTCAGTCATGTCTGACTCTTTGCGACCCCATGGACTATACAGTCCATGGAATTTTCCAGGCCAGAATACTGGAGTGGGTAGCCTGTTCCCTTCTCCAGGGGATCTTCTTGAGCCAGGAATCAAATTGGGGTCTCCTGCATTGCAGGCACGGAGAAGGCAATGGCACCCCACTCCAGTACTCTTGCCTGGAAAATCCCATGGACTGAGGAGCCTGGTAGGCTGCAGTCCATGGGGTCGCTAAGAATCAGACACGACTGAGCGAGTTCACTTTCACTTTTCACTTTCATGCATTGGAGAAGGAAATGGCAACCCACTCCAGTGTTCTTGCCTGGAGAATCCCAGGGACAGGGGAGCCTGGTGGGCTGCTGTCTATGGGGTCGCACAGAGTCGGACATGACTGAAGCGACTTAGCATCAGCATCAGCAGCATTGCACGCGGATTCTTTACCAGCTGAGCTACCAGGGAAGCCCCAGAGACAAAGCAAGTATTACTGATTGGCCAAGTGAGGGAATTCCATCTAGTAATACTTATAGTGTCCCCAAAGTATTATAACTATTTTCCTAAGGACAATCCAATTAGAACCTTGTGTGTACTGTATGCTAAGTCACTTCAGTCATGTCCTACTCAGAGTGACCCTATAACCCACCAGGTGCCTCTGTCCATGGGATTCTCCAGGTAAGAACACTGGAGTGGATTGTCATGTCCTCCTCCAGGGATCGAACCCACATCTCTTACATCTCCTACATTGGCAAGTGGATTCTCTACCACTAGCTCCACCTGGGAAGCCCAATGAGAGCC